>NC_091956.1:7572289-7682289 GCF_031021105.1 Erythrolamprus reginae
CTCTTAATTTTTTCATAAATACATTTTTTTAATTTTTTTTTCCACAATCTCCAAAGACTCATCCATCCATATATCATAAATCATATCAAGATACAGTGGTACCTCTACTTAAGAACTTAATTCGTTCCGTGACCAGGTTCTTAAGTAGAAACGTTCTTAAGTAGAAGCAATTTTTCCCATTCGGAATCAAAGTAAAAGCAAATAATGTGTGCAAAACCATTAGGAAAGAAATAAAAGCTCGGAATTTGGGTGGGAGGACGAGGAGGAGGAAGAAGAGGAGGAGGACAGTCGCTGCTGAAGGAAGAAGGGGGGGGGTGAGGGGAATCAAAAAAAATCCAAAACTTTAAGGCTTAAAAAAAAAGAGGGGTTCTGAGATGGCAAGGAGGAGCAGGCGCCTCCCATACACCCGGCGTGAGGCTGCCTCCCATACACTGCACCAGAGAGAGAAACGCAGGGGGAATGGCAGGAAACTGGCCGGGCCTTCGTGCCGCTCTCAAATTTCCTGGGAAATCTTTCCGGGCTTGGGTTCTTAAGTAGAAAATGGTTCTTGAGAAGAGACAAAAAAAATATTGAACACCCGGTTCATTCAAAGGTACAAATTTCAGACACACAACACGTTTGAAAATTCAAAACAATGTTCTTTATCCCAAAAGTCAAAATAAACTAAGCACTCTTTTTGTATTGCAAAGAGCACTCGTCCCAACACAACCTGGTAGTTTGTACAAGTCCCTTATCAGTTCTTAAGTACTTAGCTTGCAGCTGTGAAGAAAGTCACAGCACTTCTTCTTCCAACGAAGTGAAACACACTTTGCTCTTCTTTGGTTTCAAAGTGGTGAAAAGTCAACAAACAAAGGCCGGAGTCAGCAAGACATTCATGAAACACAACAATCAGATAATTCTCCACAACGGCCAAACCCACACGCTGCTATTTATAGCAGCAGCACTAATTACAGCAGCCCCACCCAACCACAGGTGGCCTCATTTTCTCCTGTAATAATCCTTCAGTTGTTGTCTCCTATGCATCACTCTACGCATGCGTGGATGTGTCATTAATTCTTGGTCAGAATCCAGAGATGATACAGATGATTGACCTCCTCCTGGGCTGTCTGCCAAACTCTCCTCCTCCCTGTCACTCATTCCTCCTTGGTCAGAGGAGACTTCGTCGGCAGATTCCACTGGGAGCAAAACAGGCCTGCAGCATGTGGATGTCTCCCCCACATCCACCTGCACATTCCTTGGGGCAGGAGCTGGGCCAGAGCTAACCACAACAGTTCTTATCTAGAAAAGTTCTTAAGTAGAGGCGTTCTTAAGTAGAGGTACCACTGTATACATCATTATACAGAATATTTCTATCCCATAACCCATAAACAAACCTTCTATAAACAAACCCCTAAACAAACGGGTCCAAAGACGGGCTACAAGAATGGTGGAAAGTCTTAAGCATAAAACGTATCAGGAAAGACTTCATGAACTCAATCTGTATAGTCTGGAGGACAGAAGGAAAAGGGGGGACATGATCGAAACATTTAAATATATTAAAGGGTTAAATAAGGTCCAGGAGGGAAGTGTTTTTAATAGGAAAGTGAACACAAGAACAAGGGGACACAATCTGAGGTTAGTTGGGGGTAAGATCAAAAGCAACATGAGAAAATATTATTTTACTGAAAGAGTAGTGGATCCTTGGAACAAACTTCCAGCAGACGTGGTAGATAAATCCACAGTAACTGAATTTAAACATGCCTGGGATAAACATAGATCCATCCTAAGATAAAATACAGGAAATAGTATAAGGGCAGACTAGATGGACCATGGGGTCTTTTTCTGCCATCAGACTTCTATGTTTCTATGTTTCTAATTTTGCACCATTTATACTTTTATTGCCTGTCCATTTCCCCCACCACCATCATACTTCATATCACTCCCCTCCGATATTGGGTTCCTATCTGGATGGAGGCATGGCGCACCGGTAGCAGAAGGTGACCAGCGGCTGGCCGCACACTTCAAAGCGTGATTTGCCTTCTGCGCATGTCCAGGAAGCAAAATCTTGCAGGAGGACATGTGTGATATTTTGGCGGTTTTCAGCTATATTTTTTTTTGTTTCCATACATGCACGGAAGCAACAAAAAAAATCATTGAAATCTCACACGCCCCTTCTTGCAAGATTTTCTTCCTGGCTGTGCACAGCAAGCACAAGGCATGATTCCCTAAGTGAAATACAAAAGAATTTTAAAAATAATGGGGAACTGGGGGAAAAAATAAGACAGAAATAGGAAGTGGGAAAAGGGGGAGGAAAGCATTGGCTTTAAACTCTCTTCAGTTCGGTAGAATAAAACTCCCTTTTTATGACTCTGTAGTAATCCTTTAATTCGAGGTAGAATTGGGGTGACTGGATGGAACGGAACTTTTACTGGGGGGAGGGTGAAACAGACAGGCAATAAAAGTATAAAAAGTGCAAAATTAGAAGGTTTGTTTATGGGTTATGGCAGTGTTTCCCAACCTTGGCAACTTGAAGATATTTGGACTTCAACTCCCAGAATTCCCCAGCCAGCGAATGCTGGCTGGGGAATTCTGGGAGTTGAAGTCCAGATATACTCAACTTACCAAGGTTGGGAAACACTGGGTTATGGGATAGAAATGTGTTCTGTTGGGCTCTCTGGTAGACGCCTCCCAAAAATTCACAGGTACAAATTTCAGACACACACACGTTTAAAAATTCAAAACAATGTTCTTTATAATGAAAAGTCACTTAAACCAAGCCCTCTTTTGGTATAGCAAAGAGCACTCGTCTCCAACCAAACTGGTAATTTGTACAAGTCCCTTATCAGTTCTGTGATACTTATCTTGCAGCTGTGCGACAATTCACAGTCGTTCTTCTTTCACAAAGTGAAACACACTTTGCTCTGGTTTAGTTTCAAAGCGGGGAAAAATCAGCACACAAAAAGTCAAAGTCAGCAAAGCAGTCATGAAACACAAGGATCAGATAATCCTCCACAATGGCCAAACCCACAGGCTGCTATTTATAGCAGCCTCACTAATGACCACAGCCCCACCCAACCACAGGTGGCCTCATTTTCTTTGATAATAATCTCTCAGTTGTTGTTGCCCATGCATTTCTCTCTGCATGCGTGGCTGTATCATTAACTCTTGTTCTGAATCCAAGGAGGAGCGAGATAATTGATCTCCTTCTGAGCTGTCTGCCACACTCTCCTCCTCCCTGTCACTCATGTCTTCTTGGTCAGAGGAGCCTTCATCAGCAGATTCCACCGGGGGCAAAACAGGCCTGCAGCATGTGGATGTCTCCCCCACATCCACAGTCCTTGTGGCAGGAGCTGGGCCAGAGCTAACCACAACAGAAATGCATAATGATAAATAATAAATAATCGAACACCGAATATTCAATGCCAGATGAAAGAAATATTATATATTAATTTCACGGAATGGATCATAAATTTCATTGATAATAGTAATAGAGAATGGTTTAGTTTTTTCTTCTCACAAAGCACAAAACATAATTATAAGTCAATATATTGTTCTTAAGTGTTTGTTGTGGTTAGTTTCCCCCCCTTATTTTTATATGTGTATTTGCGTGTTGTGTTGTCTTTACTTGTTTGTTATGTTTTTGTAATGAAGAAATTCAATAAAAATTATTTTTAAAAAAAGAAAGAAATGTATAATGATGTATATCTTGATACCATTTATGATATATGGACGGATGAGTATTTGGAGATTGTGGAAAAAAAATGTATTTATGAAAAAAATAAGAGGAAGCTGGCCAGAAAAGCTGGAACTGGGTAAAAGCTATGGTTTACGACGTATAAATTGCCGATGAGATGGAACAGGGGTTTCCTTCCTGACACCTGCTCGATGTTCACAGCAGATACTTTGTTTTAGGTCCCACAGAGTTGGCCTTCTCTGGGTCCTGTCAACTAAACAATGTCGTCTGGCAGGACCCAGTGGAAGAGCCTTCTCTGTAGCGGCCCCCGGCCCTCTCAAATCAACTCCCCCCGGAGATTAGAATTGCCCCCACCCTCCTCACCTTTCGTAAGTTATTAAAAACTCATATTTTTAGCCAGGCATGGGGAAACTGACATATCCCCAACTATCTCGATTTGTGTATGGTTTGAATGGATCTATCTATCTATCTATCTATCTATCTATCTATCTATCTATCTATCTATCTATCTATCTATCTATCTATCTATCGTCTGTCTGTCTGTCTATCTATCATCTATCTATTATCTATCATCCATCTATCTATCATCTATCTATCTATCTATCTATCTATCATCTATCATCTATCATCCATCTATCATCCATCTATCATCTATCTATCTATCTATCTATCTATCTATCTATCTATCTATCATCCATCTATCTATCTATCTATCTATCTATCTATCTATCTATCTATCTATCTATCATCCATCTATCTATCATCTATCATGTATCTATCTATCTATCTATCTATCTATCTATCTATGTATCATCTATCATCTATCTATCTATCTATCTCTCTCTCATCTATCTATCTATCTATCTATCTATCTATCTATCTATCTATTTATATTTTTGTCAAGTACGAAGATATAACAATATTTATATACGTGATACTAGTAAGAGAGAAACATTAGGACAGGGGATGGCAGGCAGGCTGGTGCACTTATGCACACCCCTTACTGACTTCTTAGGAATCGGGGAGAGGTCAACAGTGGACAGTCTATGGCAGGGATGGGCTACTGCCTGGTTTGGGGGAAACACAGTGGGGAAGCGAAAATGGAGCTCCACCCCAGAGCACCCAATTTGCACGGAAAGATGTTGAAAGAAAATGCAGGGCATCCTGCATAAGCAATGCCCACAGTGTGGTAGTAAAAATTTTGGTAGCCCTTCGCTGATCTAAGGGCAAAATTTTTTTGTGTGTGTGTGTGTGTTAGGTGATGATACTACAGAGTCTGGTAGTGAGTTCCATGCACCCACTACTCGGTTGCTAGAGTCGTATTTCCTGCAGTCAAGTTTAGAGCGGTTTACTTTAAGTTTGCATCTGTTGTGTGCTCGTGTGTTGTTGTGGTTGAAGCTGCAATCATCGACAGGAAGGACATGGTAGCAGACGATTTTATGAGCTATGCTTAGATCAGGTTAAATGTGACATATTTCTAAGCTTTCTAAACCTAGTTGCATAAGGTATTCTTATGGCGAAGTGGAGGAGTAGAGGGCTCTTCTACTAGTGTTTCTGTCCGAAATGCGGTGTGGGTTCCAGACAGATGAGCTGTGTTGTGGTTAGCTCTGGCCCAGCTCCTGCCCCAAGGACTGTGGATGTGGGGGAGACATCCACATGCTGCAGGCCTGTTTTGCCCCCAGTGGAATCTGCTGATGAAGGCTCCTCTGACCAAGAAGACGTGAGTGACAGGGAGGAGGAGAGTGTGGCAGACAGCTCAGAAGGAGATCAATTATCTAGCTCCTCCTTGGATTCAGAACAAGAGTTAATGATACAGCCACGCATGCGGAGAGCGATGCATAGGCAGCAACAACTGGGAGATTATTATCAAAGAAAATGAGGCCACCTGTGGTTGGGTGGGGCTGTGGTCATTAGTGAGGCTGCTATAAATAGCAGCCTGTGGGTTTGGCCATTGTGGAGGATTATCTGATCATTGTGTTTCGTGCCTGCTTTACTGACTTGGACCTTTTGTGTGCTGCTTTTTCCCCGCTTTGAAACTAAACCAGGGCAAAGTGTGTTTCACTTGGTGAAAGAAGAAGGACTGTGAATTGCCTCACAGCTGCAAGCTAAGTATCACAGAACTGATAAGGGACTTGTACAAATTACCTGTTTGTTTGGAGACGAGTGCTCTTTGCTATACCAAAAGAGGGCTTGGTTTAAGTGGATTTTCATTATAAAGAACATTGTTTTGAATTTTCAAACGGGTGTGTGTCTGAAATTGTATCTGTGCATTTCTGGGAGGATTTTACCTGAGAGCTCGACAGAAAAAGCTGTATTCTCCCACAGTGGGTACCGTGTTTTCTCCAAATCTTGATGATTGGTCCCAGAAGCCATCTTACGACACTAAATTTGCCTCCCATACTCTCATCATATTTTTTTTTCTGCTGATCTTTCTTCCTTCAGCGATGGCTGTAAATCCCCTATGAGAAAAGGAACTGAGGCTAGTGGCTATTGAAAGAGGGACCTTCCGACACAAGATTTTATCCAAAGAGGAAATTGACGGCCGTCTCACTTATTGAAGCCAGATGGATGAGAATGGCTCCCCTGTGCAAACAGAACAACAGAAGGGGAAACAGAGGGGGAAAAAATACTTCCTATGTTTGCCGAGCTTACTGGCACCAGGGCCTTTCCACTTGGCCCCAATTCAAATCAAATTGGTGGGGATTTGAAGAGATTTTCCTTCGTGTTATTTTAAAACAGAGAAAATGTCCAGTCAACGAAGCAGTGGAAGTGATGTGCTGGTGCCTGGAGGCTGTTGGGGCCTGGATGGGTGTCAACAAACTCAAACTCAACCCAGACAAGACAGAGTGGCTGTGGGTCTTGCCTCCCAAGGACAATTCCATCTGTCCATCCATTACCCTGGAGGGGGAACTACTGACCCCCTCAGAGAGGGTTCACAACTTGGGCGTCCTCCTCGATCCACAGCTGACATTGGAACATCTTTCGGCTGTGGCGAGGGAGGGCGTTTGCCCAGGTCCGTCTGGTGCACCAGTTGCGGCCCTATTTGGACCGGGAGTCACTGCTCACAGTCACTCATGCCCTCATCACCTCGAGGCTCGACTATTGTAACACTCTCTACATGGGGCTACCTTTGAAAAGTGTTCGGAAACTTCAGATCGTGCAGAATGCAGCTGCGAGAGCAATCATGGGCTTCCCCAGGTATGCCCATGTCACACCAACACTCCGCAGTCTGCATTGGTTGCCTATCAATTTCCAGTTACAATTCAAAGTGTTGGTTATGACCTGTGAAGCCGTTCATGGCATCGGACCAGAATATCTCCGAGACCGCTTTCTGCCGCACGAATCCCAGCAGCCGGTTAGGTCTCACAGAGTTGGCCTTCTCTGGGTCCCGTTGACTAAACAATGTCGTTTGGCGGGTCCCAGGGGAAGAGCCTTCTCTGTGGCAGCCCCGACTCGCTGGAACCAGCTCCCCCTGGAGATTAGAACTGCCCCCACCCTCCTTGCCTTCTGTAAGCTCCTTAAAACCCACCTTTGCCGCCAGGCATGGGGGAATTGAGATATCTCCCCTGGGCCTCTACAATTTATGTATGGTATGTTTGTATGTATGTCTGATTAATAATGGGGTTTTTAAAATATTTTTAAATTATTAGATTTGTTATGAATTGTTCTATTGCTGTTGTGAGCCGCCCCGAGTCTACAGAGAGGGCAGCATACAAATCTAATAAATAAATAAATAAAATAAATACTCCGCCAGACTTGAAATTCTTGGCTTAGACAACTTACAACTCCGTCGTCTCCATTCCGACTTAATTATAGTTCATAAAATCATATACCAAAATGTCCTACCTGTTAACGACTACTTCACCTTCAACCACAACAACACACGAGCACGAAATCGCTAAACTAAATGTCAACCGCTCCAAACTTGACTGCAAAAAATATGACTTCAGCAACAGAGTAATCAACGTCTGGAATGCACTACCTGACTCTGTGGTTTCTACTTCTAACCCCAAAACTTTTAACCTTAGACTATCTACAATTGACCTCTCCTCTTTTCTAAGAGGGCTGTAAGAGGGGTCCATAAGCGCACCATTGTGCCTACCGTCCCTGTCCTATTGTCTTCTTTTGTTACTTTTTATCATTACTTATCTAATGTTTTATTTATACAAATTATCAACCTATACTTGTTTGACAAAATAAATAAATAAAATAAATAAATAAATAAAAATAAATAAAAAGTTCAAAGACCTCTGCCCTAAAGGAATGATTGTAACTTCTGGACTACTTATGGTGCTGTAGGTATACAGCTCGAATACAGCTCATCTGTTTGGAACCCATATCGCATCTCAGACATTAACACCCTTGAAAATGTCCAGAGATACTTCACCAGAAGAGCCCTTCACTCCTCCACTCGAAATAGAATACCCTATGAGACTGGACTTTCAATCCTGGGCCTAGAAAGTTTAGAACTAAGACGCCTTAAACAAGATCTAAGTATTGCCCACAAGATCATATGCTGCAACGTCCTGCCTGTCGGCGACTACGGTACTTCAGCTTCAACCACAACAACACTAGAGCACACAACAGATTCAAACTTAATATTAACCGCTCCAAACTTGACTGTAAAAAATATGACTTCAGTAACCGAGTTGTCGAAGCATGGAACTCATTACCGGACTCCATAGTGTCATCCCCAAACCCCCAACACTTTACCCTTAGATTATCTACGGTTGACCTATCCAGATTCCTAAGAGGTCAGTAAGGGGCGAGTACAAGTGCACTAGAGTGCCTTCTGTCCCCTGTCCTATTGCTCTCCTATATCTCCTATACCTTTCTTCTATTCCTATATCTCTTCTTCTACTCTTTCATTGATATGTTCTATTACTTCATCTTCTTTTCTATTATTTCTTAGATATATTTTACTATGAGTATCTCCTCTATAACCTTCATCATGTATTTTAATATGTATATATAGATATATACCCACTAAAACCCTCATTGTGTATTGGACAAAATAAATAAATAAAATAAAATAAATAAGTTTCAATTCTGGGTTGTTGGGGATTTTTTTTTAAACAGACGTTATATTTACCTTTCGAATTTAAAGAAGAGTTGATGTATTCTGCCAGCGCCACTTCTGCAATTCCTAAATTAAGAATGGGTTCGATGATCAAATTGCAAACCTCAGCATTGCAAATTCCGAGGGAAACCGATGGGAAATGGTGTGTGATGCAACTTTGCATGTTTTCCCAAAATAGCCCTTTTGCTGGTGACGTGCAGTGAGGGATCTATGCAATAAATTGGAGGTGGCTGGCCACCACAAATCCACATCGGTGAGCTTTCTGGTGGAAGTGTGAGCCTTCTTCGATAGTCAGAATGAGTTGTCGTGTCTTCCTTGGGTTTTCGCTTCTGCTGATCGCCTGCCACCTCACTGGTGCAAGTAAGTAGTAAACCTCTTGAGCTTTTCTCTTCCTCCTCTGCTGTTTCACTCTACATCATGTACCGACTGTATAAATAGCCTGCCTTTGAACTTGTAAATAGTGTAGTTTCATATTTGCTCATTATTTAAATTGGGGTTTTTTAGATTATTTTTAATATTAGATTTGTTTTCATTGTCTTTTCATTGTTGTTAGCCGCCCCGAGTCTTCAGAGAGGGGTGGCATACAAATCTAATAAAATAAAATAAAAAAATAAATAATGGTGATGTGTTATTTATTTATTTATTTACTTACATACTTACTTACTTACTTACTTACTTACTTACTTACTTACTTACTTACTTACTTATTTACTTACTTATTTACTTACTTACTTATTTGCTTACTTACTTACTTACTTACTTACTTACTTACTTACTTACTTACTTACTTACTTACTTATTGGATTTGTATGCCGCCCCTCTCTGTAGACTCGGGGCGGCTAACAACAGTAATAAAAACAGCATATAAACAATCCAATAATAAAACAGTTAAAAACCCTTATTATAAAACCAAACATACGTACAGACATATCATGCATAAAATTGTAAAGGCCTAGGGGGGAAAGAGTATCTCAGTTCCCCCATGCCTGGCGGCAGAGGTGGGTTTTAAGAAGCTTACCAAAAACAAGGAGGGTGGGGGCAATTCTAATCTCTGGGGGGAGTTTGTTCCAGAGGGCCGGGGCCGCCACAGAGAAGGCTCTTCCCCTGGGTCCCGCCAAGCGGCATTGTTTAGTTGACGGGACCCGGAGAAGACCCACTCTGTGGGACCTAACTGGTCGCTGGGATTCGTGCGGCACAAATTAGCATATGTGCCATGGGCTTAATAGAATAAATAAGTCTTTCATCCTGATAATAGCATTGACGTTTATGTGGTTTGAGAACTTCCAAATAAGTTCAGAACTTTATTTATTTTAAATAATCTATGTGAAATGTATTTAAACTGATTTGAAAATTAAGGGAGAGGGCCAACCTCCACTCGAAACAGAATACCCTACGAGACTAGACTTTCAACCCTGGGTCTAGAAAGTCTAGAACTAAGACGCCTTAAACAAGATCTAAGTATTGCCCACAAGATCATGTGCTGCAACGTCCTGCCTGTCGGCGACTACTTCAGCTTCAACCACAACAACACAAGAGCACACAACAGATTCAAACTTAATATTAACCGCTCCAAACTTGACTGTAAAAAATATGACTTCATTAACCGAGTTGTCGAAGCATGGAACTCATTACTGGACTCCATAGTGTCATCCCCAAACCCCCAACACTTTACCCTTAGATTATCTACGGTTGACCTATCCTGATTCCTAAGAGGTCAGTAAGGGGCGAGTACAAGTGCACTAGAGTGCCTTCCGTCCCCTGTCCTATTGCTCTCCTATATCTCCTATACCTTTCTTCTATTCCTATATATCTTCTTCTATTCTTTCATTGATATGTTCTATTACTATACCTTCTTTTCTATTCTTTCTTAGATATATTTTACTATGAGTATCTCCTCTATAACCTTCATCATGTATTTTACTATGTGTATATAGATATATACACACTAAAACCCTCATTGTGTATTGGACAAAATAAATAAATAAAATAAACCTGTTTTCCAAGACTCACCTCCAACATCTTCTTTAAAACTTCCAGTGTTGGAGCATTCACAACTTCTGGAGGCAAGCTGTTCCACGGATTGATTGTTCTAACTGTTAGGAAATTCCTCCTTAGTTCCAAATTGCTTCTCCCTTTGATTAGTTTTCACCCATTGCTTCTTGTCCTGCCCTCAGATGCTCTGGAGCATAGCTTGACTCCCTCTTCTTTGTGGCAGCTCCTGAGATATTGGAACACTGCTATCATGTCTCCCCTGGTCCTTCTTTTCAGCAGACAAGACATACCAAGTTCTTTATACATTTAAGACCTCAGGCCCCTAATCATCTTTGAGCAGCACTTTTGAAATACTCCGTTGTGCATCTAAAATTAACTATAATCTTTTCTGAAATTGTACAGCTATCTTTGACCCGGCGAATTTAAGCTGCAAATGTCACAGAGTCACGAGCGCCTTCATTCGTCCAGCAAAATATGCAAGAGTCGAGATCTTTCCAGCTGGGGTTTCCTGCAGAAAAATGGAAATCATGTAAATATATTTGGGTTTATGCAAAATTTAGATTCTGAAATTTTTTCCCCAGGCATTTTCTGCCCTGTCTTCTAGCACACATCTAGTCCTTGTCTATCTTCTATGTATATCAGTGTTTCTCAGCTTTAAACATAGTTTAGTGTGTGTGTGTGTATGTGTGTGTTTGTGTGTGTGTGTTGCAATGCTATGTGGAGAGGGGCGGCATACAAATCCAATAAATGAATGAATGAATGAATGAATAAATAAATAAATAATGCAGCTCAAAAGGATCAAAGTTTCAATTGTGCGGTTGCAACCATTGTGAATTTTTTTTTAAACACCCATTCCTTTGGATACCCTGATTGGGGCACTTAACAGCCAAAATCCAGCATCCTAGCCACTTTATCAAATTTCCCAATTTCTGTTCTAAAAGGGATAAATGTGTCTTTTTATGTTTCTCTATAGTTTCCTTGTTTGGTTCCCTTCAGATTTAAGTTGAATCATCACCACAGCTAAATCAAGATTTTAAAAAAATTGTTGCTAACATGTTGGATGCCCTTCTTAATTTTAATAGAATATAAAGAATATAAAGGAGTAGAGTAGAGTAGAATATTGGAATGAAGAATAGAATAGAATAGAATAGAATATTGGAATGAAGAATAGAATAGAATAGAATATTGGAATGAATATTATGATTATGATTATGATGATGATGATGATGATTATTATTATTATTATTATTAATTAGATTTGTATGCCGCCCCTCTCTGTAGACTCAGGGCGGCTCACAACAATAACAAAGACAATGTAAGAACAAATCTAATAATTTAAAAAACACTAAAAAACCCATTATTAAAAGCAAGCATACACACAAACATACCATGTACAAACTGTATAGGCCTGGGGGAGATGTCTCAGTTCCCCCATGCCTGACGGCAAAGATGGGTCTTAAGAACTTTATGAAAGGCAAGGAGGGTGGGGGCAGTTCTGATCTCCGGGGGCAGCTGGTTCCAGAGGGTCGGGGCCGCCACAGAGAAGGCTCTTCTCCTGGGTCCCACCAAACAACATTGTTTAGTCAACGGGACCCGGAGAAGGCCAACTCTGTGGGATCTAGCTGGTCACTGGGATTCGTGCGGCAGAAGGCGGTCCCGGAGAATAAAACAGAACAGAACAGAATAGTATAGAATATTGGAATGAAGAATAGAATGGAATAGAATAAAATAGAATAGAATAGAACAGAACAGAATAGAATAGAACAGAATAGAATTTTATTGGCCAAGTGTGACTGGACACACAAGGAATTTGTCATTGGTGCACATGCTCTCAGTGTACATAAACATAGAAACATAGAAACATAGAAGTCTGACGGCAGAAAAAGACCTCATGGTCCATCTAGTCTGCCCTTATACTATTTTCTGTATTTTATCTTAGGATGGATATATGTTTATCCCAGGCATGTTTAAATTCAGTTACTGTGGATTTATCTACCACGTCTGCTGGAAGTTTGTTCCAAGGATCTACTACTCTTTCAGTAAAATAATATTTTCTCATGTTGCTTTTGATCTTTCCCCCAACTAACTTCAGATTGTGTCCCCTTGTTCTTGTGTTCACTTTCCTATTAAAAACACTTCTCTCCTGGACCTTATTTAGCCCTTTAACATATTTAAATGTTTCGATCATGTCCCCCCTTTTCCTTCTGTCCTCCAGACTATACAGATTGAGTTCATTAAGTCTTTCCTGATACGTTTTATGCTTAAGACCTTCCACCATTCTTGTAGCCCGTCTTTGGACCCGTTCAATTTTGTCAATATCTTTTTGTAGGTGAGGTCTCCAGAACTGAACACAGTATTCCAAATGTGGTCTCACCAGCATTCTATATAGCGGGATCATAATCTCCCTCTTCCTGCTTGTTATACCTCTAGCTATGCAGCCAAGCATCCTACTTGCTTTTCCTACCGCCTGACTGCACTGTTCACCCATTTTGAGACTGTCAGAAATCATTACCCCTAAATCCTTTTCTTTTGAAGTATTTGCTAACACAGAACTGCCAATACAATACTCAGATTGAGGATTCCTTTTCCCCAAGTGCATTATTTTACATTTGGAAACATTAAACTGCAGTTTCCATTGCTTTGACCATTTATCTAGTAAAGCTAAATCATTTACCATATTACAGACCCCTCCAAAGTTTATCAAGAATCACGAGGTACAACATTTAATGGTTGTCATAGGGTACAAATAAACAATCCAATCACATTAGGAACCAGTCAATATACATCATAAGGATACAAGCAACAAAGTTATAATCATTCAGTCATTAGTGGGAGGAGGAGGGTGATGGGAATGATGAGAAGACTATTAGTAGTGCAGACTTAGCACAATTCTAGTTAACTCCCTCCCAAAAGTAGGTTTCTTATTTGGTGTGGGAAATTCACCTCCACAATTTTGCTTGCTTTCCAGAATCACACTGAAGAATAATAGCCACAAAGTCTGCATTGATCCCAAAGCCAAATGGGTGGAGAAATTATTGACAATGATGGGAAATGTGTAAGTCAAATCAAAATGGTTTCAATTGAGGCTTGACTTCTGGTGGGAGGGGGCATCCATGAGTCTCTTTTATTTTTCTGGGAAAGATTGATGTTGGAAAAATACACTGCTCAAAAAAAAAAAAGGAACACTCAAAGAACACACCCTAGATCTGAATGAGTGAAATATTCTCATTGAATACTTTGTTCTGTACAAAGTTGAATGTGCACAACAGCAGGTGAGATTGATTGTCAATCAGCGTTGCTTCCTAAGTGAACAGTTGGATTTCACAGAAGTTTGATTTACTTGGAGTTATATTCTGTTGTTTAAGTGTTCCCTTTATTTTTTTTGAGCAGATTTATTTATTTATTTATTTATTTATTTATTTGTTTATTTATTTATTTGTTTGTTTATTTACTTATTTACTTATTTATTCATTTACTCATTTACTCACTCACTCACTCACTCACTCACTCACTCACTCACTCACTCACTTATTTATTTATTTATTTATTGGATTTGTGTGCCGCCCCTCTCCGCAGACTCGGGGCGGCTAACAACAGCAATAAAACAGCATATAATAATAATAATCCAATACTAAAACAGTTAAGAACCCTTATTCTAAAACCAAACATACGTACAGACATACCATGCATACAATTGTAAAGGCCTATGGGGAAAGAGTATCTCAATTCCCCCATGCCTGGTGGCAGAGGTGGGTTTTAAGAAGCTTACGAAAGGCGAGGAGGGTGGGGGCAATTCTAATCTCTGGGGGGAGTTGGTTCCAGAGGGCTGGGGTCGCCACAGAGAAGACTCTTCCCCTGGGGCCCGCCAAACGACATTGTTTTGTTGACGGGACCCGGAGAAGGCCAACTCTGTGGGACTTAACCGGTCGCTGGGATTCATGCGGCAGAAGGCGGTCTCATTTACTTGGCAAACGTGGAGCAAAATTCAACCAACAACTTTCTCACTTAGCGACAGGAATTTCGGGCACAATTGTGGTCGTAAGCCGAGGACTATTGACAACCCAGTTGTTGAGGCTCAATTTTTACGGCAAAACCCACTCTTCTCTCTTTTCCCTACAGGAATGGGCCCCAACGTTCCTCTTGAAATGGAGTTTGAAGGGTCCTGGAAAATCCACTCATCCCAAATGTGACTCTTTTTGCTTTTCTGCTACGTGATGCTGATTGTGCCTTAATTTTTCCTGATTGTTATGGGTAGTTTGGACTTTTGGAAATCCGGAAACAATGTGAAACATGCAATCTGGAATCTGAATGTGAATTGCGCGTGAGAATGGCCAAGTTTGTATTTCTGTGTTAGATCAATTTTTTTTTAAAAAAAAGTATGTGGCATAGGCCTATTTTTTTTGTCTTGATGTATCATCATAACAGAGGGCCATATTTGTGTTACTAAGTGGTTAAATTAATTTTGCTCCATTTTGTGGTTTTTATTGCCATGATTGTAAAATAGAAGAGAAAAGAAATTATAATGGAATAGAATAGAATGGAATGGAAAGGAATGGAATAAATAGAATAGAATGGAATGGAATAAATAGAATAGAATAGAATGGAATGGAATGGAATAAATAGAATAGAATAGAATGGAATGGAATGGAATAAATAGAATAGAGTAGAATTAGAATAGAATAGAATAGAATAGCAGAGTTCTGAGGGGTCTTGGAGGTCTTCTAGTCTAACCGCCTGCTCAAGAAGAAAGCTCCATACCATTTTAGACAAACGGTTACCCAATCTTTAAAGTTTTTAAAGATTTATAACCAGAAATATTTTTGTTAGGTATATTACCAGAAAAAAAATATGACCAAGGGAACATATGGCATTTGCACAACACTGGAAAAATGAGAAAATTCCTACAGATGAAAATATAATTTTAAAAATATTAGAATCTGCGGAAATAGCTAGGTTAATATTAAAGGATAAAGAAGATACAGAATATTTTTTTAAAAAACATGGGATTCGTTTGAACAACGGTTAGATAATAGAGGTAGAAATTAGAAATTGGAAAAATGTCACTATGTACAAGTAAATATTATTATTATTATTAATATTATTATTGATAAGTAGATTGACCCAGACAATATATTTACTAAGCACTTATGTATGTTAAAGAAAAATATTTCAATAAAATAAAATGAATACACCAATGTTCCCTTTTCATTTCTCTGATACCTGAAAACAAGGAAGTAATCCCTCTGCTATTAAATGCAAAAACTTCTCCTTTTCAAATTCTGCGGAAATGTTATTGTTCAAACCGAATGGTCCGAGTGCCTGCTATGAACTAAATATAAACAGCCATCGTAAAGTTACATCACTGCTTGCTTTCTCTTTCCTGCCTAAAATCTTGAAAAGATAAACACAGATAATCCTCAACTTGCTAAAATCATTCCTTTAGCCACCTTTTGAAGTTGCAGTAGCGCTGAAAAAAGTGGGTTACGAGTGGTCGTGAAACTAACAACCAGTTAACAACTTCAATGATTCCCTTAACCACCATGCCAAAAAATAAAAGTCGTAAAATCAGGCTCAAATCATTAAAACTTGGTTAGCTACAGCGAGTCACGGATCCCGTTTGGTCTATGGATGCTGCCATGTTTGTTTATTTTTATTTTTTTATATTTTTATTTTTATTTATTTTATTTTTATTATTTTTATTTATTTTATATCTTATTTTTATTTTATTTTTTTATTCATTTTATTTTTATTTTATTTTTATTCATTTTTATTCATTTTTATTATGTATAACTTTATCTTTTTCATTTTCATTTTCATTTTTTTTTCATTTTATTTTTATATTATTATTATTATTATTATTATTATTATTATTATTATTATTTGGGTGGAAATTTTTGGGGAGGATTTTTGGCGCTGCGCATACGCGCACGCACAAAGCGCTCCCCCAAATTGCGGCCATGCGCCGCAGGAGAAGCAAACTGGTAGCGAAGTAAGTTGGAACCCACCTCTGCCCAGATTAGAATATGATAATTTATGTCACTCAGCAGCTCCTAATATAATCAGAATGGTGAAAGCAGTTTTAGCAAACAAATTCATCCAATAATTACTGTTTAAAGATGAACAAGGAATATCACCTCCTTTACAGTTTTCTAGATTCCATTTCCTGAGGCAAGAAACTTCTAGAAGGAGACTTTACCACTGACAGGCAGCAGCCAGTGTTGTTGTTGTTGCTGTTATTATTATCATTATTATTTATTAAATTTATTAAATTTATATGCCGCCCTTCTCTGAAGGCACAGATGTTCCTGGGTACATGATTCCGGTAGGAAAATCCCGGATGCGACACACCCTGCATGAGATTTGGCTTCTGGGCAGGGGGGCAGAAGGGGGCTAGGGGGAGGAGGGGGTCGCAAAGACCGCCAGCAGTGGGGGGAAGAAAGCTTATGGGCCTCCAGAGCTCCCAACGGCCTCTCTATGTGGTCCCCTCCCCCTTCCTCCTCACATCTCCCCCCAGGAGGTTGGAGAGGGACCCCCATTCCCCAATTGTAGCCAAGATGGGGAGTCGCAGCCAGGCCTCTCTTTTGCTCATCCCCCAGCGTCTGGGTCGGATTGGGCTACACTGAAAGGGAAAGCGGGAAACTGAGGCATTTTCAGCCCGGAATCCACAGAAGGAAAACGTTTCCACCATCAACACAGGAATGTGCTGCCCTCTAGTGGTCGGTACAATCGTAGCAAGCCAGTTTGCCATTGTTATGAAAACAATCTCAAATACAGGCCGTCCTCGATTTACAACAGCTCCTTCAGTGACCATTCAAAGGCACCATAGCATTGGGGGGGAAAATGACTTATGACCGTTTTTCACAGTTATGATCTTTGTGGCATCTCCACAATCATGTGATCAAATTTTCAAAGTGGCAAGGAACATCATCTTTCGGCTGTGGCGAGGAGGGCGTTTGCCCAGGTTCGCCTGGTGCACCAGTTGTGGCCCTATTTGGACAGGGAGTCATTGCTCACAGTCACTCATGCCCTCATCACCTCGAGGTTCGATTACTGCAACGCTCTCTACATGGGCTAGCTCTGAAAAGTGTTCGGAAACTTCAGATCGTGCAGAATGTGGCCGCGAGAGCCATCGTGGGGCTTTCCAGATTCGCCCACGTCTCTGCAACACTCCGTGGCCTGCATTGGCTGCCGATCAGTTTCCGGTCACAATTCAAAGTGTTGGTTATGACCTTTAAAGCCCTACATGGCATTGGACCAGAGTACCTCCGGAACCGGCTGCTACCGCACGAATCCCAGCGACCAATAATGTCCCACAGAGTTGGCCTTATCGACTAAACAATGTCATTTGGCGGGCCCCAGGGGAAGAGCCTTCTCTGTGGCGGCCCCTGCCCTCTGGAATCAACTCCCCCTGGAGATTAGAACTGCCCCCACCCTCCTTGTCTTTCGTAAATTACTCAAGACCCATCTATACCGCCAGGCATGGGGGTATTGAGACACCTTTCCGCCAGGCTTCTTTATATTTATGTTTGGGTATGTATGTGTTGTTTGTTTTTTAAATATGATGGGGTTTTTATGTGCTTTTTAATATTAGATTTGTTTTCGCTAGAATGTTGTTTTTATTGTCGTTGTGAGCCGCCCCCAGTCTTCAGAGAGGGGCGGCATACAAATCCAATAAATTGAATTGAATTAAATTGAAGGTCGAAAAATGGGGCAAAACTCACTTGACAAGAGCCTTGGTGGTGCAGTGGCTAGAGTGAAGTACTGCAAGCTACTTCTGCTGACTGCCGGATGCCTGCAATATAGCAGTTCGAATCTCACCAGGCTCAAGGCTGACTCAGCCTTCCATCCTTCCAAGATCTAAGGTAAAATGAGGACCCAGATTGTTGGGGGCAATAGGCTGACTCTGCAAACAGCTTATAGAGGGCCGTAAAGCACTGTAAAGTGGTATATACGTGTTTTTTTAAATTAAGTTTTTTTTATTTTTAAAACAGCATAAACTGTATATCTTTTATGGACAAAGTGTTGTCCGGATCCTTTCTATTATTATTATTATTATTTATTATTATTATTATTATTATTATTATTATTATTATTATTATTATTTATTGGATTTGTATGCCGCCCCTCTCTGTAGACTCGGGGCGGCTAACAACAGTGGTAAAACAACATGCAACAATCCAATACTAAAAGAGCTAAAAACCCTTATTTTAAAACCAATCATACATACAAACATACCATACATAAATTGTAGAAGCCTAGGGGGAAAGAATATCTCAGTTCCCCCATGCCTGACGACAGAGGTGGGTTTTAAGAAGCTTACGAAAGGCAAGAAGGGTGGGGGCTATTCTAATCTCTGGGGGGAGTTGGTTCCAGAGGGCCGGGGCCGCCACAGAGAAGGCTCTTCCCCTGGGTCCTGCCAAACGACATTGTTTAGTTGATGGGACCTGGAGAAGGCCAACTCTGTGGGACCTAACTGGTCGCTGGGATTCATGCAGCAGAAGGCGGTCCCTGAGATAATCTGGTCCAGTGCCATGAAGGGCTTTATAGGTCATAACCAACACTTTGAATTGTGACCGAAAACTGATCGGCAACCAATGCAGACTGCGGAGTGTTGGTGTGACACGGGCATATTTAGGGAAGCCCATGATTGCTCTCGCAGCTGCATTGTGCACGATCTGAAGTTTCCGAACACTTTTCAAAGGTAGCCCCATGTAGAGAGCATTACAGTAGTCGAGCCTCAAGGTGATGAGGGCATGAGTGACTGTGAGCAGTGACTCCCAATCCAAATAGGGCCGCAACTGGTGCACCAGGCGAACCTGGGCAAACGCCCCCCTCGCCACAGCTGAAAGATAACATTTCTTACAGATGATCAATAATATATCTTATTATTATTATTATTATTATTATTATTATTATTATTATTTATTGGATTTGTATGCTGCCCCTCTCCGCAGACTCGTTGTTTGCAATTTCAGCCATATTATGCTTTTTCCCTAGTTCTTTATCCTTATTTTTTTTCTTATATATTCTTAATGTCACACATCATTATGTGTTCTTCATTTCTAGTTTTTGTATTAAACAATTATTATTTCCATTTCTCCCAATGCCTTTTAAGCTTCCCCTCTTTCACCCTCCAAATTTACATCTTAAATTAATTCTACAATCAAACGCCAATCTTAATTTCAATTCCCATTTCATCTACCGAGGTATTCCACCATCTGTAACTCATTTACCTTATTTCAATTTTATATACACGAAGAACCGTTTCCCCCCACATTTTTTAGTACGGCTCCAATCCATTTTGTTGCTTGAACATACTGAAAATCCCTATACCATTATACGCCCTTAATTTCTTATCTCATTTAATAACCCATTATTTACTCCATTTCCCATTTCCTCAGTAATAGCTTACTTCACGGTATATAAGTCTTAAGTGCTATTGGTATTGCTATTAACAAATGTCTCACATAGCCATAGACATTTTAGACTCAATGTGGTCATAAATCAGTTCTTCTCAAATAGTGGGGCGCGCCCCGTGATGGGTTGCCAAAATTTTTACTGCCACACTGTGGGTGTGGCTTATTTTGTGGGTGTGGCTTGATAACCATGTGACTGGGTAGGAGTGGCTTGCCGACCAGGTGGGAGTGGCTTGACAATCATGTGACTGGGGGGTGGAGTAAAGGTAATGTGACTGGGTGGGAGTGGCTTACCGACCAAGATAAAATTTTCAAATAGATGCTTGGACTCTTTTTCAGTTAATGAAGTCACATTATTTGAATTTATTTTATTTATTATTTTATTTTATTTTATTTTATTTTATTATTTTATTATTTTATTTTATTATTTTATTTATTTTATTTTATTTTATTTTATTTTATTTTATTTATTTTATTTTATTATTTTATTTTATTTTATTTTATTTTATTTTATTTTATTTTATTTTATTTCTATATCTATCTATCTATCTATCTATCTATCTATCTATCTATCTATCTATCTATCTATCTATTTGTTTATTGGATTTGTATGCTGCCCCTCTCCGTAGACTCGGGGCGGCTAACAACAGGGATAAAAAACAGCATGTAACAATCCAATACTAAAACAACTTAAAAAAACCCTTATTATAAAAACCAAACATACATACAAACATACCATGCGTAAATTGTAAAGGCCTAGGGAGAAAGAATATCTCAGTTCCCCCATGCCTGACGGCAGAGGTGGGTTTTAAGAAGCTTACGAAAGGCGAGGAGGCTGGGGGCAATTCTAATCTCTGGGGGGAGTTGGTTCCAGAGGGTCGGGGCCGCCACAGAGAAGGCTCCTCCCCTGGGTCCCGCCAAATGACATTGTTTAGTTGACGGGACCCGGAGAAGGCCAACTCTGTGGGACCTAACTGGTCACTGGGACTCGTGCAGCAGAAGGCAGTCCCTGAGATAATCTGGTCCGGTGCCATGAAGGGCTTTATAGGTCATAACCAACACTTTGAATTGTGACCGGAACCTGATTGGCAACCAATGCAGACTGCGGAGTGTTGGTGTGACACGGGCATATTAGGGGAAGCCCATGACTGCTCTCGCAGCTGCATTCTGCACGATCTGAAGTTTCCGAAGACTCTTCAAAGCCACAAAAAGGACAAATGATAGACAGCATTATATGTTGAGGAGCACAGTAACATTTTAAGGTTTTGTCCTGAGCCCACAAGGTTCGATATGATAACAGATTAGGCAAGTAGCTCAATTTTCTTTCATTGCTATAAAAGTTCAGTTCTAGATAATGATTAAAGCATTTATGGGTAAAAACATACTTTTTAATTATTTCCTATTTTAAAAGTAATTAAGGATCATATTAAGGTACTAGAGAAAGAAGGACAATAAAAAAAACTATTAAGTATTCAATAAATAGTGCATAAACTTACTACCTCCACTAAGTGTTCCCATTACTGTTAACGGGGGCATAACAGAAAATAATTGAGAAGCACTGTTGTAAGTCAGGCATCACCTGTATTTTAAGGAGAAATGACTGGTTGAAAGTCCAAGATGGAAACCATAAATTACACACTGGGTGACTATTTTTATTTATTTATTTATTTATTTATTTATTTATTTATTTATTTATTTATTTATTTATTCATTCATTCATTCATTCATTCATTCATTCATTCATTCATTCATTCATTCATTTGTCCAATACACAATACATATGGAAGAGAATAGACATGAAGTAATATATATAAAGATAATATGTAAAAATAGAGAAGATATATGAAAGGAAGAAAATATATATGACATATGAGATAAAGGAAAGACAATTGGACAGGGGATGAAAGGCACACTAGTGCACTTATGTACGCCCCTTAATGACCTCTTAGGAACCTGGAGAGGTCAATCGTGGATAGTCTAAGGGAGAAATGTTGGGGGTTAGGGGTTGACACTACTGAGTCCGGTAATGAGTTCCACGCTTCGACAACTCGATTGTTAAAGTCATATTTTTTACAGTCAAGTTTGGAGCGGTTAATATTCAGTTTGAATCTGTTGCGTGCTCTTGCGTTGTTGCGGTTGAAGCTGAAGTAGTCATTGACCGGTAGGACGTTGCAGCATATGATCATGTGGGCAATACTTAAATCGTGTTTTAGGCGCCGTAGTTCTAAGCTTTATAGGCCCAGGATTGTTAGTCTATTTTCGTAGGATATTCTGTTTCGAGTGGAGGAGTGAAGGGCTCTTCTGGTGAAATATCTTTGGATGTTTTCAAGGGTGTTGATGTCCGAGATGTGGTATGGGTTCCAGACAGATGAGCTGTATTCAAGGATGGGTCTGGCAAAGGTTTTGTAGGCTCTTGTGAGTAGCGTGAGATTGCCGGAGCAGAAGCTACGTAGGATCAGGTTTACAACTCTAGAAGCCTTTTTGGCGATATTGTTGCAGTGGGCTTTGGCACGTAGATCATTTGATATTAGTATTCCAAGGTCTTTTACTGAGTGTGGGTTGGCTGTGAGAATTTGTTTATTCAGTTTATATATGAGGTTTGACAATGTAGCTTGTTCCGTCTACTAGACCTGCTAACTTGTTAGGGGTTTTCTTTTACGTGTGTGTTATTTTGAGTGTCTCTTGCTCTTTGATACTTCTGCTCTCAGGCTGCAAGGAAAAAGAAACTTAAGGAGCATACAAATGGCATCCTCGTAGACGGGTACCTGAGGGGACTTTCCTTTGGCTGCTGCTTGGGTATTCCAAGCTGCTTTTTTAAAAAGTATTTTATAACAGCCTGAAAGGAGCCATTTTTTTAATACAATGGCAAAAGAGGAAGTTTTCATATTTGCTGTCCAAAAAGAGAAGAGCTCCATTGTTTGGGGGTATTTCTTTAGTTGTGGAAATAGAAACATAGAAGACTGACGGCAGAAAAAGACCTCCTGGTCCATCTAGTCTGCCCTTATACTATTTTCTGTATTTTTATCTTAGGATGGATCTATGTTTATCCCAGGCATGTTTAAATTCAGTTACTGTGGATTTACCAACCACGTCTGCTGGAAGTTTGTTCCAAGCATCTACTACTCTTTCAGTCAAATCATATTTTCTCATGTTGATTTTGATCTTTTCCCCCAACTAACTTCAGATTGTGTCCCCTTGTTCTTGTGTTCACTTTCCTATTAAAAACACTTCCCTCCTGGACCTTATTTAACCCTTGAACATATTTAAGTGTTTCGATCATGTCCCCCCTTTTCCTTCTGTCCTCCAGACTATACAGATTGAGTCCATGAAGTCTTTCCTGATACGTTTTATGCTTAAGACCATCCACCATTCTTGTAGCCCGTCTTTGGACCCATTCAATTTTGTCAATATCTTTTTGTAGCTGAGGTCTCCAGAACTGAACACAGTATTATTCCAAATGGGGTCTCACCAGTGCTCTATACAAGGGGATCACAATCTCCCTCTTCCTGCTTGTTATACCTCTAGATATGCAGCCAAGCATCCTACTTGCTTTCCCTACCGCCTGACTGCACTGTTCACCCCATTTTGAGACTGTCAGAAATCACTACCCCATGCAAATGGTAATGCCAAATCTCTCCTCGCTGTTGCATCTTTATAATCTCCTGCTTAAGCAGCGGACTGGACTAGAAGACCTCCAAGGTCCCTTCCAACTCGTAAAATCTCGTAAGGAGATGTGCACACGAGAGAGAGATTTCGGTGATTTTTTTTTGCTTCCGCCCATGCAAAATTGCCAAAATCTCATGCATGTGCTCGTCCACTCATGGAGCAAAATCTCACTTGGACGCACACATGAATCATAGAATCATAGAGTTGGAAGGGACCTCCGGGGTCATCGGGTCCAACCCCCTGCTCAATGCACTAAACCATCCCAGAAAGATGACTGTCCAGTCTCTGTTTGAAGACCTCCAGTGAAGGCGAGCTCACCACCTCCTGTGGCGAGCTGTTCCACTGGTTTATCATCCAACAGAGATGGGTGCACAGCTCCATTTTCGCTACCGGAGCCAGTAATGAGCAGCCAAAATTTTTACTGCCATGCTGTGGGTGTGGCTTATTTTGTGGGTGTGGCTTGATGGTCATGTGACTGGATAGGAGTGGCTTGTCGGCCATGTGACCGGGTGGGAGTGGCTTGAACGATCATCATCGTTCAAGTGAACTGTTAAGTCCTCGACTTACAACCTCACCTGTGTCGCTCTCTGGGGTGACAATTTGCTTCGCGTATCCCGCGCTCTCCTTCCTGGGTCGCCCCCCTGCCTCAGGCTGGGTAGCTAGGCGAACGGGTGCCAATCAGCTGTTGAGAAAAGAGGGGGGAGGGAATGGGCCCCCTGCAATTCCTGCCGGTGCTGGTCTCCCTGCCGTTTTCCGAGGAGGATGAGGATGGGAGGGTGGGCTGGTCAGCTGGAGCTGGGCACACAGCTTCATTTATGTTGGGAGCCGCCCTGAGTCCTCGGACAGGGGCGGCATACAAATCCAATAAATAAATAAATAAATTTCCACTGGTGGAACTGTGTTTCACCCCGTCCACCTTGCTACCCATGAAGTATTTTTTAATTAATATTTTTTGAAAAACCGTGGTATAGGCTATTCGCGAAGTTTGAACCCGCGAAAATCGAGGGAACACTGTACACTGGCATTTTAACCGAGATCACACCGCAGAAGGTATCCACCAAAGCAGAGTCAATTTGGTTGAGTAGGTCCTTCTCAGGTGCCCAGATACAATGAAGGAAGATTTCTGGGCCTTTACAGGAAACTTCTTCTTTTAAATTTCCCCCCTAGTCAGCAGGTAAAAATGATATAATTCCTTCTGCTTCGGAGAACACCAGGAAAAATAAATGCACACGGAAGTTTATACAAAGTTTAGACAAAGATACATATGCTCTCAAGGGGATTTTTTCTTCTTCTTCCTATTCAGCCATATCTGCAAGTTCCCTGCAGGAAGGAAAGGTTTATAAGGAGAAAACACTTCTTCAAACCATCCTTATTGGAAACGCTGCGAACCAGCGGTAATGAAGGGCCTGGTTTTGATACTGGTGCTGGCCTTAATAGCCAATCGCATCAATCAGACCTATGGTAAGTCTCTTTCCTTTCATTGGAATCTCATTGAGTTCTTTGACTATGTCACAAAGGTGTTGGATCAAGGTGGTGCCGTGGATATTGCCTATCTGGACTTCAGCAAAGCCTTTGATACGGTTCCACATAAAGAGCTGATAGATAAATTAGTGAAGATTGGACTTAATCCCTGGATAGTTCAGTGGATTTCAAGCTGGCTGAAGCATAGACATCAGAGAGTTATTGTTAATGGCGAGTATTCTGAGCAGAGACAGGTTACAAGCGGTGTGCCACAAGGGTCTGTTCTATTCTTTTTAATATGTTTGTGAGTGACATAGGGGAAGGTTTGGTAGGGAAGGTTTGCCTATTTGTCGATGACTCTAAAGTGTGCAATAGGGTTGATATTCCTGGAGGGGTCTGTAATATGGTAAATGATTTAGCTTTACTAGATAAATGGTCAAAGCAATGGAAACTGCAGTTTAATGTTTCCAAATGTAAAATAATGCACTTGGGGAAAAGGAATCCTCAATTTCAGTATTGCATTGGCAGTTCTGTGTTAGCAAAAACTTCAGAAGAGAAGGATTTAGGGGTAGTGATTTCTGACAGTCTCAAAATGGGTGAGCAGTGTGGTCGGGCAGTAGAAAAGGCAAGTAGGATGCTTGGCTACATAGCTAGAGGTATAACAAGCAGGAAGAGGGAGATTGTGATCCCCTTATATAGAGCGCTACTGAGACCACATTTGGAATACTGTGTTCAGTTCTGGAGATCTTACCTACAAAAAGATACAGACAAAATTGAACGGGTCCAAAGACGGGCTAAAAGAATGGGGAAGGTCTTAAGCATAAAACTTATCAGGAAAGACTTAATGAACTCAATCTGTATAGTCTGGAGTACAGAAGGAAAAGGGGGGACATGATCGAAACATTTAAATATGTTAAAGGGTTAAATAAGGTCCAGGAGGGAAGTGCTTTTAATAGGAAAGTGAACACAAGAACAAGGGGACACAATCTGAAGTTAGTTGGGGGAAAGATCAAAAGCAACGTGAGAAAATATTATTTCACTGAAAGAGTAGTAGATCCTTGGAACAAACTTCCAGCAGACATGGTTGGCAAATCCACAGTAACTGAATTTAAAAATGCCTGGGATAAACATATATCCATTGCAAGATAAAATACAGGAAATAGTATAAGGGCAGACTAGATGGACCATGAGGTCTTTTTCTGCCGTCAGTCTTCTATGTTTCAGCTTGACCCCATTGGGCTTTAACTACAGAATAACAAAGTTGGAAGGGACCTTAGAGATCTTCTAGTCCAACCCTCTGCTTAAGCAGAAGACCCTCTGTACCATTCCAGATAATTGGTTATCTTAAAAACTTCCTGTGTCGGAGCATTCACAACTTCTGTAGGCAAGCCGTTCCACTGATTGTTCTAACTGTTGGGAAATTTCTCCTTAGTTCTAAGTTGCTTCTCTCCTTGTTTAGTTTCCACCCATTGCTTTTTCTTGTGTCCTCAGGTGCTTTGGAGAATAGCCTGACTCCCTCTTCTTTGTGGCCACCCCTGAGATATCGGAAGACTGCTATCATGTCTCCCCTGATCCTTTTTTTCATTAAACTAGCCATGCCCAGTTCCTGCAATCGTTCTTCACATGTTTTAGCCTCCAGTCCCCTAATCATCTTTGTTGCTTTTCTCTGTACTTTTTCTACAGTCACAACATCCTTTTTGCATTGTGGCGACCAAAATTGAATACAGTATTCCAAATACTTATAAAGTGGTATTAACACTTCACATTATTTTGATTCTATCCCTCTGTTAATGCAGCCTAGAACTGTGTAGGCTCATGTCAAAACTAAATTTAAAAAATGCTATCCTCTTAAGGTTGTCTCTTTCCCCCTCTTTTATAAACTCACTTCTGGTGTGTTCAATATAGGTAGCCCTTGACTTCCAATTACAGTTGAGAACAGAATTCCTACCACTATACAAGTCAGAGGTTAAATAAGTCTTGCTTGATTTTTATGTATTTTTATTTTATTTATTTTGTCCAATTTACAATGAGAGTTTTAGTGGGTATATATATATATATATACACACACATAGTAAAATACACGAAGAAGGTTATAGAGGAGATACTCATAGTAAAATATATCTAAGAAATAATAGAAAAGAAGGTATAGTAACAGAACATATCAATGAAAGAATAGAAGAAGAGATATAGGAATAGAAGAAAGGTATAGGAGATATAGGAGAGTAATAGGATAGGGGACGGAAGGCACTCTAGTGCACTTGTACTCGCCCCTTACTGACCTCTTAGGAATCTGGATAGGTCAATCGTGGATAATCTAAGGGTAAAGTGTTGGGGGTTTGGGGATGACACTATGGAGTCCGGTAATGAGTTCCATGCTTCGACAATTCGGTTACTGAAGTCATATTTTTTACAGTCAAGTTTGGAGCGGTTAATATTAAGTTTAAATCTGTTGTGTGCTCTTGTGTTGTTGTGGTTGAAGCTGAAGTAGTCGCCGACAGGCAGGACGTTGCAGCATATGATCTTGTGGGCAATACTTAGATCTTGTTTAAGGCGTCTTAGTTCTAAGCTTTCTAGGCCCAGGATTGAAAGTCTAGTCTCGTAGGGTATTCTATGTGTCCTGTTTCTCACCTCCTCGCCTCCAGAATGTTTCTGCAGGCCAAAATTGTGGCCTTACCTTTCAGTTCCAGCCCGCAGAGCTCGCGAAAGTAGATTAGATTAGATTTATTGGATTTATATGCCGCCCCTCTCCGCAAACTCGGGGCGTAAGTAAGTCCTGCGATAAATCAAAGAAGCTAAATAGTTGCACGGCGTGATATTTCTCCTTTGGAGGAGAAACCTAAGATCAAGATGTCAAGAACACACTAAGAATATTTATTTATTATTTATTTATTTATTCATTTGTCCAATACACAAATACACAGGAAGAAAAATAGACAAGTGGTAATATAAATGAGGGAGAAAGTAAACTTAGAGGAGAGGAATATATGAAAGGAAGAGAATATATAAGATAGGTGAAAGAAAGGAAAGACAATTGGACAGGGGACGAAAGGCACACTAGTGCACTTATGCACGCCCCTTACTGGCCTCTTAGGAACCTGGAGAGGTCAATCGTGGAGAGTCTAAGGGAGAAGTGTTGGGGGTTAGGGGTTGACACAATTGAGTCCGGTAATGAGTTCCATGCTTCGATAACGCGATTGTTGAAATCATATTTTTTACAGTCAAGTTTGGAGCGGTTCGTATTACGTTTGAATCTGTTACGTGCTCTTGTGTTGTTGCGGTTGAAGCTGAAGTAGTCATTGACCGGTAGGACGTTGCAGCATATGATCTTGTGGGCAACACTCAAATCGTGTTTTAGGCGCCGTAGTTCTAGGCTTTCTAGGCCCAGGATTGTTAGTCTATTTTAATATAGTGCCGTATGATAAAATGTGTGTATTGGTTTGCAAACAGGTCTGGGAATGGAAGGGCACGTCGCCCATTTGGGAAGATGCAAGTGTTTACGGCAAGTTTCGGGGTTTTTTGGAGCCAGACTAGTGAAACGCATTCAAGTCATCCCCGGAGGAATACACTGCCGAAGAACCGAGATTATGTAAGTGAGCTTCAATCTGGATTAGAACAATCTAGAGCCCGGGTGTCAAACTCGAGGCCTGCGGTGTGGTTAGAACTGGCCCCCAGGGACAGCCTGGAAATATCAAAGGGCTGGCCTGCAGTGCCTCTGCTGGCCAAAATGTGTGCTGCAGGAGGCTGTGGCCAAAAATGGGATGGGGCAGGGAAGGCCTGCAAAAAATTTTACTACCACACTGTGGGTGT
Organism: Erythrolamprus reginae; assembly: GCF_031021105.1. NCBI lineage: Eukaryota > Metazoa > Chordata > Lepidosauria > Squamata > Dipsadidae > Erythrolamprus > Erythrolamprus reginae. The sequence goes on from NC_091956.1 coordinate 7,601,385, forward strand.
GGTTTATTTTGTGGGTGTGACCAGGTGGGAGCGGCTTGATGATCATGTGACCGGTGGGGGTGGCTTAAAGGTCATGTGACTGGCTTAAAGGTGGCCAATCTGGTCCCTGGTGCCCAAAAGATTGAGGGGCCGCTGATGTGGAATGACTAACAGTCTCCTTTCTCTTTCAGATTTACTCTGATCAATGAATGGAAATATTGTGTCCACCCTGACGCGCCTTGGGTGATTTCCTTGCTTAAAAAGTTGACCGCAAGGTAGAGTCTTGTATATTTTTATTTACTTGTGCTCTTTGTCTTTATTTTTGCAAATAAAATGGCGGACCTGTCCAACACACCTTCTTCTTCCTGTGAGGTGGGCTGGGCTGAGAGAGAAAGTGATTGACTGGCTTTGGTGGCTAAGGTGGGACTAGAACTCACAGTCTCCTTGTGATTGGTCCCAAGACACCCAACTGGCTTTCGGGCCTAAGGCGAGACTAAAATTCCAAATCTCTGGTGATTGGCCCAAAGTCACCCAAACTGGCTCTCATGGCTAAGACTTGAACGAGAGCAATTGTAGGCCTTCCTAGTTTCGCCCACGTCTCGTCAACACTCCGCGGCCTGCACTGGCTGCCGATTAGTTTCCGGTCACAATTCAAAGTGTTGGTAATGACCTGTTAAGACCTACATGGCATCGGACCAGAATACCTCCGGAACCGCCTTCTACCGTACGAATCCCAGCGGCCGATAAGGTCCCACAGAGTTGGCCTTCTCCGGGTCCCGTCAACTAAACAATGCCATCTGGTGGGCCCCAGGGGAAGAGCCTTCTCTGTGGTGGCCCCAGCCCGCTGAAATCAACTCCCTCTGGAGATTAGAACCGTTCCCACCCTCCTTGCCTTTTTTAACTTGCTGAAAACCCACCTGTCGCCAGGCATAGGGTAATTGAGGTATCCCCTTGCTAATATGGCTTGTGTATGGTATGATTGAGTTGTATGGTTATTTTAATGATATGGGGTTTTTTAGATGTCTTTTTAAGTATTGGATTTGTTTACATTGTTCACTATTGTTGTGAGCTGCTCCGAGTCTTCGGAGAGGGGCGGCATACAAATCTAATAAATTATTTATTTTATTTTATTTATTATTTTATTTTATTTATTATTTTATTTTATTTTATTTATTTTATTATTTTATTTTATTATTTTATTTCATTATTTTATTTTATTAATTTTATTATTTATTATTATTATTATTATTATTATTATTATTATTATTATTATTATTATTATTATTAGGTATGAAGGCCACTTGGGGGACCCTGGGCTATTCACCCTGTCAACTTGATCAGTTTCAGTGTATGTGAGTAACGGCCATAATCCAAAACTCTTTTTTGCATTATGCACTGTAGTTTTTGGAGTATAAGACACACTTCCCCCCCCCCGCACTAAAAGAGGCTGAAAATTTGGGTGCGTCTTATACACTGATTGTAGCTTTGTCAAAGCTTTTTTCCAGCCCTAACGAGGCGCAAATGATTTTCTTGGCTCTTACCAGTTTGCAGGCTTTTTCATTGCTACTCTCTGTGAAGTTTTTTTCCCCAGCCCTAATTCTTTGCAGGGTTTTTTTTCATTGCAACTCACTGTGAATAAGGCTTTTTTTTTTAAGCCCTTAACCAGGGGATAAAATAATGTGCTGAAGCTGACCAGACTAAGCATGCTAGCCAGAGGAACACCTGGTAAGCAGATTCTTTTCTCTATTTTCCTCTCCAAAAACTGTGTCTTATATTCCGGTGCATCTTATACTCCAAAAAAAAATTCTAACAATTCTAGGTTTCTTCTAGTCCTTTTATTACGGAACTCTTATTTATTTAACATTTAAATGGGGCTACCTTTGAAAAGTGTTCGGAAACTTCAGATTGTGCAGAATGCAGCTGCGAGAGTAATCATGGGCTTCCCAAGGCATGCCCATGTTACTCCAACACTCCGCAGTCTGCATTGGTTGCCGATCAGTTTCCGGTCACAATTCAAAGTGTTGGTTATGACCTATAAAGCCCTTCATGGCACCGGACCAGAATATCTCCGGGACCGCCTTCTGCCGCACGAATCCCAGCGACCGGTTAGGTCCCACAGAGTTGGCCTTCTCCGGGTCCCGTCGACTAAACAATGTCATTTGGCGGGACCCAGAAGAGCCTTCTCTGTTGCGGCCCCGACCCTCTGAAATCCGCTCCCCCCAGATATCCTTAAAACCCACCTCTGTCGTCAGGCATGGGGGAGTTGAAAATTTTTTCTCCCTTGCCCCGAGGCTTATACAATTTATACATGGTATATTTGTTGGTATGATTGGTCCTTTAAATTGGGTTTTTTAGATTACTTTTTAATATTAGATTTGTTACATTGTTTTTTTATTGTTGTTAGCCGCCCCGAGTCTTCGGAGAGGGGCAGCATACTAAATAATATTTACTAAATAAACTAAACTAAACTAAACTACCCTGTTTCCCCGATTGTAAGACGTATCGGGGGTTTCAGGGGGGTCGGCTAATATAAGCCGTACCCCGAAAGTAAGACATATGTCTTACTTTCGGGGAAACACTAGGGTATTGCTGGGGGGGAGCCCGATGACGTCACTTCCAAGCTCCCCGCGCGCCCCTCGCCTTCGCCGCGGCGCCACCGCCTCTTCCCCGGCTTGGCAAAGCGAAGGACGGCGCTGGTCCGAAGCAAGCCGAGCGGGCGGCGGCTTGCAGCGAAGGCGCTCATTCCAGCAACCGAGTCCTGCCGAGGCTCGGCTGCAAGCGGCCAGCGAGACCGACCAGCTCTGAGGCGAGCGGCCGGAGCTGCGCCCTCCTTCGCCCGCCTCCTTTCCGGCAGGCAGGTGGGGCTGCCCAACTGCGCAGAGCGGCTCCTCCCCTCCAGACACACGCTTCCCTGACACGCGTCTGTGGCTCCACGCGTGCACGCCGCTTGGAGCCCTGAGGTTGAACTTGGAAAAGGGCTCACGAGGCTCCTGTCCCGCAGCTGCCCTTCTGGACTCTGGGGAGATGCCTTCGGGAACGCGACCCTTTCAATTTTTTTCCAATGTAACACATACCCCGAAAGTAAGACGTAGTGGGGCTTTTGGGGGTAAAAAGAAAGTAAGACACTGTCTTACTTTCGGGGAAACACGGTAAACTAACTAAACTAAAATCATCAAAAACTTTAGGCTATGTAATAACAACAAATTTGCTTTCATTGCAGATAATTGCAAACGGATTTTCTGGGGATGAACACATCCTTAAGATGTCTTGAGAAATCAGTCCGCCTTGCAAGCATCAGGTTTACTGTTCCATATGTATAGATTGCACATTTTTGGGGAAAAAGCTGGTGGCAGAAAGCAGACTCAAGAAAACAATGACTATTTTGGAATAAAATGCAAGATATTGTGTATTTGCTTCACCAACAATTCTATCAAAGCTACTGTTTAATCATTGTACTACGCAGCTACTCTGCAGTTACCGCCCAGAGCTACGACTTCACAGCAGTCTTGCTTCTATAGTTAAGTTTTTAATAATTACGGTGTACTCAGCATGTGATCTTTCTACCCCCAGGACTTCGCATAGTGATAATAATCCTGCTCGTATCCTAGATTCCTTGAAATATTTTCTATTTTGTACTCTGCAAGAATGTCTCAGCAGTTTCGCTGAAAGAAAAAGGGGAATTCACATATTCAGAAGCGTGGCAATTGATTGGAATAAATAAAATTCACATGAATGAAATTAACCTTTCAGGTTGTGGCTGATAGGTAACCAAGGCAGGCCTACTCTTTATGACTTTAACTTTCAACCACTATTAGTTGCTCTGCTGGTGGCACATATTTACAATGTACAGTGTTCCCTCGATTTTCACAGGTTCAAACTTCGCGAAAAGTCTATACCATGGTTTTTCAAAAATATTAATTAAAAAATACTTTGCGGTTTCCCCCCCTTATACCACGGTTTTTCCCACCCGATGACATCGTATGTCATCGCCAAACTTTCATCTACCTTTAATAAATAGAAACATAGAAGACTGACGGTGGTCCATCTAGTCTGCCCTTATACTATTTCCTGTATTTTATCTTACAATGGATATGTTTATCCCAGGCATGTTTAAATTCTGTTACTGTGGATTTATCTACCACGTCTGCTGGAAGTTTGTTCCAAGGATCTACTACTCTTTCAGTAAAATAATATTTTCTCATGTTGCTTTTGATCTTTCCCCCAACTAACTTCAGATTGTGTCCCCTTGTTCTTGTGTTCACTTTCCTATTAAAAACACTTCCCTCCTGAATCTTATTTAACCCTTTAACATATTTAAATGTTTCAATCATGTCCCCCCTTTCCCTTCTGTCCTCCAGACTATACAGATTGAGTCCATTAAGTCTTTCCTGATACGTTTTATGCTTAAGACCTTCCACCATTCTTGTAGCCTGTTTTTGGACCCGTTCAATTTTGTCAATATCTTTTTGTAGGTGAGGTCTCCAGAACTGAACACAGTATTCCAAATGTGGTCTCACCAGTGCTTTATATAAGGGGATCACAATCTCCCTCTTCCTACTTGTTATACCTCTAGCTATGCAGCCAAGCATCCTACTTGCTTTTCCTACTGCCCGACCACGCTGCTAAAATTCACATGAATGAAATTAACCTTTCAGGTTATGGCTGATAGGTAACCAAGGCAGGCCTACTCTTTATGACTTTAACTTTCAACCACTATTTGTTGCTCTGCTGGTCGCACATATTCACCATGTATTATTGTTTTGGATATAGAAACATAGAAGATTGATGGTAGAAAAAGACCTCATGGCCCACCTAGTTTTCCCTTATACTATTCCCTGTATTTTATCTTAGGATGGTTATATGTTTATCCCACTCATGTTTAAATTTAGTAACTGTGGATTTACCAACCACGTCTGCTGGAAGTTTGTTCCAAGCATCTTTCAGTCAAATAATATTTTCTTACGTTGCTTCTGATCTTTCTGCCAACTAACCTCAGATTGTGCCCCCTTGTTCTTGGGTTCTCTTTCCTATTAAATATTTGTCACAAACTATAACAATGCCTAATGTTGTGTTGGCTATGTGATGAAAACATATTCCTTTGGCAAAAAGTGCCATCAGCCTTTTTTTCTTCTTTTTCACATGTTGGATACATTTGGAGTTTCGAAACAAATTTTAGGAGTTGTTGCAAAACAGATCTTTATAATGGAGCCTGGCGAGAGGATTACCTAATTTATAAAATAGGAGTCACTGTGTCTATTAAAAAGATACAAAAGCATCCATTTAATTTCTTAATACTCTACTATATATGCACATTCCATAATTTTTTAAAATACTTCTTCATCCTTTGGTATTTCCTTTTCTTTCCATTTTTGCGGAAATATGATCCTTGCCGCAACTAAAATGTGAATTATTAAATAATATATTTCTTTTTTATATTTCATATTTGAGATACCTAGTAGGAAGAATTCTGGAGTCTTCCTAATCTTCTCATTCGTTATTTCCTTTAACCATTTCTCTATTCCTATAATTCTTGGCTTCAGAACAAGTCCACCATATATGAAAATATGTGCCAATTTCTTTTTTACATTTCCAACAGGTGGGAGAGACGTTAGGAAACATTTTAGAAATTCTATATAGCCAGAGACGTTTGGAGATTATACAGTTCTTCATCTTTTCTTCTTTCACTGCTTGAAAACACGTTTTGAGCCCATCAGCAAACTGGGATCACTGTTTGTTCATGCTGCCCAGAATTCCATCAGCAGCTTTTACTACAGATAGTTCTTGATTTGCAACATCTCTGTTTAGTGACTCAAAGTTACAACGGCACTGAAAAGAGACTTAGGGCTGTTTTTCCACACTTATGACCAAATTGTTTGAAATTTAGGAAATCTAAATTCTTTTTTAGTCGTCAGGATGTTGCATCTGATGCTTGCTTAGTAAAAACTGTTCCATTGTGTTGTGGTTAGCTCTGGCCCAGCTCCTGCCCCAAGGACTGTGGATGTGGGGGAGACATCCACATGCTGCAGGCCTGTTTTGCCCCCGGTGGAATCTGCTGATGAAGGCTCCTCTGACCAAGAAGACATGAGTGACAGGGAGGAGAGTGTGGCAGATAGCTCAGAAGATCAATTATCTAGCTCCTCTTTGGATTCAGAACAAGAGTTAATGATACAGCCACGCATGCGGAGAGCGATGCATAGGCAGCAACAACTGAGAGATTATTATCAAAGAAAATGAGGCCACCTGTGGTTGGGTGGGGCTGTGGTAATTAGTGAGGCTGCTATAAAGAGCAGCCTGTGGGTTTGGCCATTGTGGAGGATTATCTGATCCTTGTGTTTCGTGACTGCTTTACTGACTTTGACTTTTTGTGTGCTGATTTTCCCCCGCTTTGAAACTAAACCAGAGCAAAGTGTGTTTCACTTTGTGAAAGGACTGTGAATTGCCTCACAGCTGCAAGCTAAGTATCACAGAACTGATAAGGGACTTGTACAAATTACCAGTTTGTTTGGAGATGAGTGCTCTTTGCTATACCAAAAGAGGGCTTAGTTTAAGTGAATTTTCATTATAAAGAACATTGTTTTGAATTTTCAAACGTGTGTGTGTCTGAAATTTGTACAGTACCTCTGAATTTTTGGGAGGAGTCTACCAGAGAGCCCGACAGAACACATTGTAGACTTAGTAAAAATTGTGCCATTGTACATTTCTTACATTTCTGCATTTTTATTTTCACCAATCTCAGGATTTTGTAATCTCTTCCGATTCTTTTGTCTTCAACATTAACGGAATCGCTGTCAATTATTTGTACATCGATATACCGGTAATTACTATGTTATTGGAACATAATTATAAAATGTTTGTATTCCTAAAATTAAAGGATATATTTGTCATCGTGGTGAAGATTTTGCCTGTCAATTGAATCTTTTCTTTTTAAAAACCAACACAGGAATAATAGGAGCCCCACAAGGTGTAATGCCGATTTAAAACTCCATTAAATTTGACTTCTTGGAGAGCATTTTAACTTTTGACGTAAAGATAACGGCAGGAAAAAAGCAGGGTTGTTACTGCTACTTCTTGTATGATTTATATATTACAAGTTATTTTTGTAAATTTAAATAAAAATAAAAAAAATTTAAAAAATAAAACAGCAGGAAAAAGCTTCTGAGAAGCACCTCAATTTCTTGGCCCTTGTGGCTTGTGCGTGGAAATAATGAGAATATATTAAGAATAGATCTGAAATTTTTGTTCACACAAAAAGAGACCATGGGTGGGTTGAATTTGGTCCACAGGGACCTAGCACCTATAATGGACTGAAAAAGGACATTATCCTTGGTAAAAAGTCCTTCACCTTGGTAAAAAAAAAACTAGACACACAGCCTGGGAGAAACCCCACTTAGCAGCAGTAACTGTGAAAGAGATCTTGGAGTCTTGGTGGATAATCAACTAAACATGAGCCAACAATGTGCAGCAGCGGCCAAAAAAGCCAACACCATCCTAAGCTGCATCAACAGAGGGATACACTCCAAGACCAGGGAAGTATTAATACCCCTCTACTACGCCCTGGTCAGACCACATCTGGAGTACTGCATCCAGTTCTGGTCACCACACTTCAAAAGAGACATTGAAACTCTGGAGAAGGTGCAGAAAAGAGCAACCAAAATGAAAGAAAGAAAGAAAGAAATTTAAGAGGTACACAAACATTCCCAGTTTTAAATTCTGTCTCCTGCTTCCTACCCTCCCAACAACATTACAAAACATGGCATGGGGTTGTTGTTGTTGTTTTTGTATTATTTAATAAACCGGCTCCTTTGCAGTTCATATACAATCAAAGGCAATATTTTTTTTTTTAAACTCCATTTTATACAAACATCTCCAAAAATAGTTGGGAGTGAAGTATGGTGGGAACTATTGCTCACTCTGCTAGTTAACATGCACAGATGAAGAGGTGGAGGAGGAGGACGGGAATTGGTTAGTGCATACCTCCAGAGCACAAAGGAAAAGGGATTTTTAAAAAAAAAAAAGCCTCCAAAATGATACAGACGACAACTCGGTAGCACAACCTGGACTGGGAATTCTCTTGTTCCAGCCCTACGAAAGCAAACAAGAGTTGGGGACTCTTATATTCACACCGAATCCATGGCTGGAGCAAAAGACCAATTCTCAAAAAGGTTGTGCCCTTACAAAACCAAAAAGGGTTAATGTCCACAAAAATTAAGTTTTGTCATGCTGGTCAACTTCCCAGTACTGTATCGTAATTGGCTTGTCCATTTATATATATCTATATACTGTATCTATATAATGCATGTAACATTTTTTTTGCTGATAATGAAAAGGAAGGTACACAACTATATAATGTATCTATATACAGGGCCATTTATATAGAACTCTTTTTTTTTTGAGGTATGTAAGAGAAAATACCTGCACCAATGTTGAGGGTGGGGGGGATGTGAGCTTTAAAAGGAGAGAGACCTCGTGCTTCATAAATCCATTTTAGCCTTTGGGAGGATGGAACGAGGTTAAAACAGAGGCGTAAACTTAGCTTGCGTGTGCAGTGTGTGTTGCCTCCCTCCCTGATCCAAAGGGGGAGCCAACAGTGAGGGGGCAGTGATCTGTAAAAAAAAGGACACACATTGAAAGGCTAAATGGATCTATCAAAGTCCTTCTCCAGATTGCAGGAAGTGTGGCTGTCACTTTGAGTTTTGTTACACGAGTGACGTTCAGATTCAACAAGGCTGAGCTGGAAATAAACGCACCTCTGGGGATGTGTTTAACGCACTGTGTGAATCCAAAACTCTAGCTTGTTTCCCTTGGAACCAGCCACGAAAAGAAAGTCCAAAAACACAACAGAATTCCTGGTTCACATACCGCATTAAACAACCCACAGAGGATGCGGCTTGAGGTTTGTTAGCTGCACTGACTTGCAAGAACAGCCACCAAGAAAGTTAGTGCTTAAGCCACAGGGCGATTATTGGAGGAAAATTGCTCTGCTTAATATTTCTTTTCTTCTACTAAGCAACGCAGCAAGTTGCAATGGATGGAGACCAATTCGTTTTGAAAGTGGGTTGCATTCTTCAGTCGTTCATTCCGCTCCACCTCCACTACTTACGAGCAAGCTCTCTTTCCCCTTTTGTTATTTCAGAGGAAGTTAGCCAAACAGCAAGGACAGAGGAAAAAGGAGACACTTTAAAGCAGAGGTCTTCAAACTTGGCAACTTTAAGACTTGTGGACTTCAACTCCCAGAATTCTTCAGCCAGAGCTCTGGGCTGGAGAATTCTGGGAGTTGAAGTCCACAAGTCTTAAAGTTGACAAGTTTGGGGACCCCTGCCTTAAAAGTCTACAGAAGCGACTAGACGGGTTCCTTAGGATTTAAAATTAACTACTTGACTCTTTTGATTTTCTTTTTTTTTTTTTAGCGAATTCGTGAGACAAATATAGCTCCTTTAAAAATTTTCATTCACATAATGGAAACCTCATTTATTAAAAATATCACATCTTTTTTTTCAGATTAGAAATAGTAAAGTGCATGAAAAGTTTAAAAAATAAGCTCGAGGAATCTCATATAGCAGCAAGCAGAAGCACCCAAAAACATTAAAAAAAACTAATTTGCCTTTGTTGCTGCTGTTGAAAAACTTAAGTGTTAACTCTATCCACTGAGGCACGGGGTGGGGAACTGTGGCTCTTTTAGCCCTTGTGGACTTCAACTCCCAGAATTCCTGAGCCACTATGGAATTCAAAGGGGCATGCATCCACCATCTTATTAGCTTAGTACTCCTTCTCTGTTGGAACAGCCAACCCCTATTATTTTGCTCAATAACAGTTGCCCCGAAGTGGATAAAATGGGTTACTTTTCCACCCACAAAAAAAAAGGGGGGGGGGTGTTTTAAAATGGCCACCAGAAACACACATGCACACGAGGGGGATGCTTAAAGATTTCCCCAAGAAAGAAAATTAACAGCTGGGAACAAACAAGCAGGTTCCCTTTAAAAAAACACACACACAAAAAAACAAATCCAACTTGATAGAAGGAAAAGAAAGAATTAAAAGCATGACATGGCTATTTGGCGACTAGGGTTCAGGAGAAGGAAAAAATGGGGGTGGGGGAATGGTAAGGTTAACATTATTCTCACTTTTTTGTACTGAAACAAAAAAAAATTGCACCAAGGGAAAAAAAAATGCTTGTTCTGCCTGAAGGAGGCTGGAACTGAGTATTTATCTCAAACTTTGCTTCTACTAACTAACTTTTCTTAACCAAAAGGGCAACGGAAGGGGATTACTATTTACAAAAGGTAAAAAGAAGGGATGGAATCTCTCTGTATACGGCTGCGGACAGGAGGAATTCTGGTCACTGATTTTAAATGCAGGATTCTGTCCTCAATTATTGGGGTTCCCTCTCAGTCGGTCATCTCTGCCTCCCTGCCTGTGTTTCTCTGAAGGTGATCCAATTTGTAACTCCCTTCGAGTAAAAGATGGGTGCTACCTTACTTTCCTGGTAGAGAACACGGCTTCCAGCCAAAAGTTCAGGCTCATCCCGGCTCCTTAGCACAACGGAGGCGATTCGGTGAATTTCGGACCAGAGCACGCAAGCTTTTATAGTTCAGAAATGGAGGTGGTGCACAGACGCAATCGGATATTCATGGAAAGGCTCCCTCCTGCATGGAGCAATTATTATTTTTTTCTCTCTTTTTAATGGCAGGAAGACTAACATCTCACAACTTTTGTTCCCGTGGTCAAATGGGAAATGAAACAAATTTTGAACTTGGAGTTTAACATTAAAAACAGTTTAAGTGCTATTTCCAATGATACACAAAATTCCCTACGGCAACGTTTCTCAACTTTGGGGATTTTAAAAGGCAGGTTGACTTCATTTCAGGAGCATCTTAAATTCCCAAGGTTGAGAAACACTGCCCTACAGGGCCAATACAATCCTACTGCAGAGGATTTTTTTTTTCAAAAAAAAAATACGAGTGATTTGGGAGCAGGGGGAAAGGGCATCTCAGGCTATTACAGATTTTTTTAAAAAAATGGGGAGGGGATACAAAACCTTTAGCTATGGATGTATACATGTAAGCAAATCCCTCCTTTTCTGATTTGACCGTTGATTAAGGCAGCTTTCCTGTTAAAACACATAAAGCCCGCTGCCTTTTCTCTGCGTATACTTTGTGTCTGTACCTTCGAGAAAAAGGGGAAAAAAATAAAAATAAAACCCCATTGAAAAAGGGAACGAACAACAACTTTGGTTCCAGCCCTAGTGCCAATTGGTACCAATATGCACCGGAAAAAAAGATGTGCAAAATTGTACTTTTGTCAACACACACGAGAAAAACGGAAAGGAGCACGAAGCAGCAGCTATTAAAAGGTTGGCCATACTTCACTCCTACAGGCTTTGATTTACAACTGTACAAGTCCATAAACAAATGAACGGGGGGGTGGGGGGTGTCCCTGCTCTCCCGAAAGAGCAGCACTATCTCCTGTTGGGCAAGTGGATGCCGTTGACCGGAGGCAGGAACGGAGGGTGGAGCTCAAGCTGAGTCAACAGTGAGAAGTGGTCGGAAGGGATGTGAGGGTGGGGGCACCCCGTGATGTTGTTCTCAACCAGCCAGTGAGGATCCAAAGGCCCCAGCACACCAAGCACATTCATGTGAGTGTTGGAATAAAAAATATAGTCAATTACACCCTAGAGAGAGGGAGAGAGAGAGAAGGGGAAAAATAAAAATACAGACAGAAAACACAAACCTGCCAATAGATTAGGTCAGAGATGGCGAATCTATCTCCGGGACCGCCTTCTGCCGCACGAATCCCAGCGACCGGTCAGGTCCCACAGAGTTGACCTTCTCCGGGTCCTGTCGACTAAGCAATGTCGTTTGGCAGGCCCCAGGGGAAAAGCCTTCTCTGTGGCGGCCCCGACCCTCTGGAACCAGCTCCCCCCAGAGATCAGAATTGCCCCCACCCTCCTCGCCTTTCGTAAGCTCCTTAAAACCCACCTCTGTCGTCAGGCATGGGGGAATTGAGATATTCCTTTCCCCCTAGGCCTATACAATTTATGCATGGTATGTTTGTATGTATGTTTGGTTTTTAATAAGGGTTTTCAAATTATTTTAAATATTAGATTTGTCATATCCTCATCACCTTGAGGTTCGATTACTGCAACGCTCTCTACATGGGGCTACCTTTGAAAGGTGTTCGGAAACTTCAGATCGTGCAGAACGCAGCCGCGGGAGCCATCGTGGGGCTTCCAAGATCTGCCCACATTTCACCAACACTCCGCGGCCTGCACTGGCTGCCGATCAGTTTCCGGTCACAATTCAAAGTGTTGGTCATCACCTTTAAAGCCCTACATGGCATTGGACCAGATTACCTCCGGAACCGCCTGCTACCGCACGAATCCCAGCGACCGATAAGATCCCACAGAGTTGGCCTTCTCCGGGTCCCGTCGACTAAACAAGGTCGTTTGGCGGGACCCAGGAGAAGAGCCTTCTCTGTGGCGGCCCCGACCTTCTGGAACCAGCTCCCCCCAGAGATCAGAATTGCCCCCACCCTCCTCGCCTTTCGTAAGCTCCTTAAAACCCACCTCCGTTGTCAGGCATGGGGGAATTGAGATATTCCTTTCCCCCTAGGCTTATAAAATTTATGGATGGTATGTTTGTGTGTATGATTTTGGTTTAATAAGGGTTTTTTAATTATTTTAAATATTAGATTTGTCATATGCTGTTTTATTATTGTTAGCCGCCCCGAGTCTACAGAGAGGGGCGGCATACAAATATAATAAATGAATGAATGAATGAATGAATGAATAAATAAATAAATAAATAAATGAATAAAATAAAGCTATGGCACAGGTGCCACGCGGAGCCATATCTGCTGGCATGCAAGCCGTTGCCTTAGCTCAGCTCCAGCCTTCATGTGGGTGCCTACCAGCTGATTTTGGGCTCGCCCGGATGCTCTGGGAGGGCATTTTCGGCTTCTGAAGGGGCCTTGGGCGTGGGGGAAGGCGTTTTTGCCCTACCCAGGCTCCGGGAAAGCCTCTGGAGCCAATGTGGGTGAAAAATGGGCCTACTGGGCCCACCAGAAGTTGGGAAATGGGCTGTTTCTGACCTCCAGAGGGCCTCCGGGTGGGCAGGGGAGGCAATTTTGCCCTCCCCAGGCATTGAATTATCAAACAGCACTTACCTTGAAATCAAAAGTGTAATTAGTATAAGGCATCAAGTTGTTTTCGTAGGCGCTCTTGAGTTGGAAACCGTGGGTGATTCTTCCTTCAGAAGCCCCATTCTTTCCATTGCCACTGAAGTTCATGAGACACTCGTTGTAACGCAGCTCTTTGAAGTCTTTGTGGTTTTCGGCCACTATTCCATTGCTTAAGTATTCCACAACACCTGGGTTGAATAAACAAAGTTAAAAAGACTGAATTGCACCTTTTAACTCTTCAACATTTATTGTGCAAACAATTTCTTTTTCGTTAGGCGATTATGAAACATAGAAACATAGAAGACTGACGGCAGAAAAAGACCTCGTGCTCCATCTAGTCTGCCCTGATACTATTTCCTGTATTTTATCTTAGGATGGATATATGTTTATCTGCACAGTCTGCGGAGAGGGGCGGCATACAAATCTAATAAATAAATAAATATCCCAGGCATGTTTAAATTCAGTGACTGTGGATTTACCAATCACATCTGCTGGAAGTTTGTTCTAAGCATCTACAGTACTACTCTTTCAGTAAAATATTTTCTCACGTTGCTTCTGATATCTTTCCCCCAACTAACCTCAGATTGTGCCCCCTTGTTCTTGTATTCTTTCCTATTAAAAACACTTCCCTCCTGAACCTTATTTAACCCTTTAACATATTTAAATGTTTCGATCATGTTTCCCCCTTTCCCTTCTGTCCTCCAGACTATCTATCTATCTATCTATCTATCTATCTATCTATCTATCTATCTATCTATCTATCTATCTATCTATCTATCTATCTATCTGATTTTTATGCCATCCTTCTCCTTAGACTCAGGGCGGCTTACAACATGTTAGCAATAGCACTTTTTAACAAAGCCAGCATCTTGCCCCCACAATCCGGGTCCTCATTTTACCCACCTCGGAAGGATGGAAGGCTGAGTCAACCTTGAGCCGGTGATGAGATTTGAACCGCTGACCTTCAGATCTACAGTCAGCTTCAGTGGCCTGCAGTAGAGCACTCTACCTGCTGCGCCACCCCGGCTCTATCTATCTATACAGATTGAGTTCATGAAGTCTTTCCTGATAAGTTTTATGCTTAAGACCTTCCACCATTTTTGTAGCCCGTTCAATTTTATCAATATCTTTTTGTAGGTGAGGTCTCCAGAAATGCAAATTTACAAAAAAATATTATCCAATAGTTTGAGCCACAATTGTTTTGGAAGACTCGCTAACTGGATTTACTTCAGTGGAATTAGAAAATTGCTCTCTTTTTTTCCAATTTTTTTATTAATTAGAAAATTGCTTAATGTCCTTGTTTATGGATAAAAATAAACTGGTACACCAAATGAGAAATTACTAGTTTGACCAAGGACTTTTGCATATTCGCTCAGGTCAGACTACTCCAAAAATCTCTGTCGATATTAAAACACTAATCTGTGCAAAGCTTTTTAAATATGTCAGACAAAGCTTAGCTCTGAGAAGTGAAGCCACACTGTTTCAAAAACACAGATCAGAGTTTAATTGTGAAGCTGCAAGTCCTGTTTTTCACTGCATAGGAGAGAATAAACTTCCAAAAAAAAAAACAACACAAAATTTGGGTGTGCATCTCAATACTCGGAACATTTCAACATTTTCTCCACAGCTGACCTGGTTCAATTATAGGCTGCCTTTTTCCAATTACTGTTTTATTTATTCAATTGAAACCTCATTTTTCTACTTTGGCAAAAGCCGGAGTGGCTAATAACTATGTAATCATTCTGCAATTATTTTGGCAGAAATGCATTTTCTAGCATGCTTCTCTCTCCAAGAAAATTTTGAACACTCCTATATACATATAAAAGTCACCTTTCTTTATTCTAAGCATTTTCTTAATAAAAAATATTGCAACAACCTTATTCCTTTGTTAAAAGATATTCTCTAGAGCAGTGTTTCCCAACCTTGGCAACTGGAAGATATCTGGACTTTAACTCCCAGAATTCCCCAGCCAGCATTAATCATACACACTCAGACCTCAGCCATACATAACATTCATTGGCCAGGGGCCCAAGATCTAATTGCCCCAAGCCTGGCGACATAAGTGAGTGAAATAAGCCGGGGTGGCGCAGCAGGTAGAGTGCTGTACTGCAGGCCACTGAAGCTGACTGTAGATCTGTAGGTCAGCGGTTCAAATCACATCACCGGCTCAAGGTTGACTCAGCCTTCCATCCTTCCGAGGTGGGTAAAATGAGGACCCGGATTGTGGGGGCAATAAGCTGGCTCTGTTAAGAACTGCTATTGCTAACCTGTTGTAAGCCGCCCTGAGTCGAAGGAGAAGGGCGGCATAAAAATTGAATGAATGAATGAATGAATAAATAAATAAATAAACAAACAAACAAACAAACGACTTTATGGAATATCAATTTCTTCTACTCAAAACAATGGCATTCCCAAATAAACCCCCCTTTTTTTCAAATTTAATCATGTTGAGATAATAATAATAATAATAATAATAATAATAATAATAATAATAAATTTATTGTCATTGTCAAAACAACGAATTGTCATTGGCAACAAAAGTCGTGTGACACCCAGAGACCATACATAAAATCAGAATAGGTAAATTTAAAAATAGAATAAAAAATAGAACCACTCAACCATCTACATGACAAACCGAGTAATATTGTCCAATGGTTCACTGATGGTGACCCTTTCGTTCGTTGTTAAGTGCGAGTATAGCTCTGGGATAAAAACTATTCAGGAAACGTGTGGTCCGAGTTCTAGTTGTTCTCTTTAAAAACCCTGAGATACTTAAAGAATAGTAGATGCCACTATTGCTTGATCTATTTTGATCTTTATTATCTAAATAACAGCTTCTGGGGGCGGGGGAACCAGAGTAGGCATAAAATACCTGCTTTCTAATTCCCCATCACTCAAGTAACAATTCTAAGATAAGACAACTAGACACAAGAACAGTTTTTTTCCGAACGCCATCACTCTACTAAACAAATAATTCTCTCAACACTGTCAGACTTTCTACTAAATCTGCACTTCTATTCTACTAGTTTTTCTCATCATTCCTATCACCCATTTCCTCCCATGTTGACTGTATGACTGTAACTTGTTGCTTGTATCCTAAGATTTTTATTAATATTGCTTCTTCATTGCTTATTTGACCCCTATGACAATCATTCAGTGTTGTGCCACATGATTCTTGACAAATGTATATTTTATTTTATGTATGATGAGAGCATCTGCACCAAGACAAATTCCCTGTGTGTCCAATCACACTTGGCCAATAAAATTCTATTCTATTCTATTCTAATTAAACATAGTGTCATAAACACTGAAAGTGGTTTTGCACAAATATTAAAATTATTCTTAAAAAAAAACAAAGACGAGGATCAATTCCAAACTCCAAGGTCAAGGCAATTGCTTCCGAATTACCTGAATCAGGCAGTGAGTTGAGGTCTGCACACAGCACCAGAGGGATGGAATTTGTGTCTGCTGTTGGGCTCCCAGGCCGACCAGAGGCTTTCTCCAGGATATTTTTAAGTTCAGAGACAAACATCATTGTCTGGACAAGCTTTACATCCGAATATTCAGGGTCCCAGTGCATGTGGGCGTTTGCTATTATAAGCAGCTGGCTGTCCATGGGATGGAGAGGCTTCATACCTAAGATCGAGGCAGAGTTGCCAAAATTAAACAAACTCATCCTGAGATGTGGAATTCCATTTGTGCACAGTAAACTTTATGGATTCAAGGTTTGCAATGAGTGTTAAGTTACCTTCACGGCCAGATGAGGCACTTACAAACGGGATGGAGTTTGTGACACAATGTATTTCTCCCCCTACAGCCTATTTTGACACAACACACATACCTCCAAGAAAACAAAGTAATAATAATAATAATAATAATAATAATAATAATAATAATAATAATAATAATAAATTTATTGTCATTGTCAAAAATCTTATGCTTTGTCAGCTTCTCTTAAGCTAAGTAAGACGTAATTAGCCCGTAGCGAGCCAGTTTGATGTAGTTACTTAAGGCACAGGGTTAGAAACCAAGAGACAACTATGTCTAGTTCTGCCTTAGATGTGAAGCTATCTGAATGAATGGACCAGTCCCTCCCTTCCTCCTTCCCCCCTCTCCCCCTTTCTCAACCAGAGGAGGAGGCAATTGCAAAGCACTTCTACAATCTGGCTATGAAAATAATAATAATAATAATAACAACAACAACAACAACAACAACAACAACAGAGTTGGAAGGGACCTTGGAGGTCTTCTAGTCCAACCCCCTGCTTAGGCAAGAAACCCTACACTACTTCAGACAAATGGTTATCCAACATCTTAAAAACTTCCAATGTTGGAACATTCACAACTTTTGGAGGCAAGCTGTTCCACTGATAGTTCTAACTGTCAGGAAATTTCTCCTTAGTTCTAAGTTGCTTCTCTCCTTGTTCAGCTTCCATCCATCGCTTCTTGTCCTACCCTCAGGTGCTTTGGAGAATAGGTTGACTCCCTCTTCTTTGGGGCAACCCCTGAGATATCGGAAGACTGCTCTCATGTCTCCCCTGGTCCTTCTTTTCATTAAACTAGCCATGCCCAGTTCTTGCCACCGTTCTTCGTATGTTTTAGCCTCCAGTCCCCTAATCATCTCTGTCGCTTGCAGGGACTTGTCCAGGCAGTCTTCATAAATCAAGACTGACTCACAGGCAGAGCCCTTCCTGTCTCCGAATTACAAAGCTGGTTGTGTAAATTCCCAGATTCTAGACTGGCCTCAAGATACAGAAGCCTCGAATGACTTTAGGCCAGTCACTCTCTTTCAGGGTTGCTGTTGTGGTGGTGGCAGGAATGGTGGATGGAGACTCACATGAAGCCAACTCAAACTCTCAAGAGACAACTCTCAGCTCTAAATATAACAAACCAACAAAATGATGTTTAACATCGACAAGAGCAAAGTCCTTCACCTAGGCAGAAAAAACCCTGGACACACATACAACCTGGGAGAAACCCCTCTTAGCAGTAGCGACTGCGAAAGAGACCTCGGAGTCTTGGTGGACAATCAACTAAACATGAGCCAACAATGTGCAGCAGCAACTAAAAAAGCCAACACAATCCTAAGCTGCATCAACAGGGGAATACACTCCAAGACCAGGGAAGTCTTAATACCACTCTACTACGCCCTGGTCCGACACACACCTGGAGTCCTGGATTCAGTTCTGGTCACCACACTTCAAAAGAGACATTGAAACTCTGGAGAAGGTGCAAAATGAGCAACCAAGATGATTAAGGGATTGGAAACCAAGACTTACGAAGAGACTGAGGGAACTGGGCATGGATAGCCTAGAGAAAAAGAGGGCCAGAGCGGACATGATAGCAGTCTACAAGTATACGAGGGGATGTCACAGAGAGGAGGGGATCACTTTATTCTTCAGGGCACCAGAGGGCCGGACGAGGAACAACGGCTGGAAGCTGACCAAGGAGAGATTCAACATGGAGATAAGGAGGAACTTCCTGACGGTCAGAGCGATCAACCAATGGAACAACCTACCAGCGGACGTTGTGAACTCCAACACTCTGGACATTTTTAAGAGAAGATTGAACTGCCACTTGACTGGTGTATTATAGGGTTCCTGCTTGGGCAGGGGGTTGAACTCGATGGCCTTCATGGTCCCTTTCAACTCTAACAATAAATAAATAACAAATAAAGTCCAACCTGCAACCGTCCTCATTTGGGGGATGAAAACACAGAACACCCACCTGCCCCAAACTGTTCTTTGTGCACCTCTAACACAACCGCAACTCCGATGTTGTCCTTGGTCATAACTCGGTTCAGCATAGCTTCAGAGCCTTCTGAGTTGGCCATCGCCACTTGGTTGAACTCGACCGTGTGCTTCTGCACCAGGGTGAACCTGGAATCAAAACCAACATCCTATGCATAACTCACCAATTGAGAAAGAGAGGAAGAAACAGATCTATAATGCCTGTTGTTTGTAAAGGGGAAAAGAGAAGCAATGATTTCAAACTCCTTCTGGCGCAATAGAATAATATACAACCTCAAATTTTTAGTTTTATATAATAATACATTTCTATAAGAAGAAATAGAAACATAGAAGATTGATGGCAGAAAAAGACCTCATGGTGCATCTAGTCTGCCCTTAATACTATTTCCTGTATTTTATCTTAGGATGGATCTATCAATGTCGTCTGGCGGGACCCAGGGGAAGAGCCTTCTCTGTGGGGGCCCCGACCCTCTGGAACCAGCTCCCCCCTGAGATTAGGATTGCCCCCACCCTCTCTGCCTTTCGTAAACTCCTTAAGACCCACCTCTGCCGTCAGGCATGGGGGAACTAAAACACCTCCCCCTTGCCCATGCTGTTTTGTTGATTGATTGACTGTGTGCCTGTTTTTTATATATATTGGGATTGCTTTATGAAATTACTAATTTTAAATTGTAATTAGATTGGTGGGCATTGGATTTGTTATTGTGTACTGTTTTTTATTATTGTTGTGAGCCGCCCCGAGTTTTTGGAGAGGGGCGGCATATAAATCCAATAAATCTAATCTAATAAATCTATGTTTATCTTAGGCATGTTTAAATTCAGTTACTGTGGATTTACCAACCACGTCTGCTGGACGTTTGTTCCAATCATCTACCACTCTTTCAGTCAAATAATATTTTCTCACGTTGCTTCTGATCTTCCCCCAAAACTTAAAAACCAACCTATCCTCTTCTATTCTATCCATCGTTTTTCGTTTTTCTTTGTGTTTCTGTATTTTACATACAGCCGCGAGAGCTATCATGGGGCTTCCTAGATTCGCCCATGTTTCTACAACACTCCGTGGCCTGCACTGGCTGCCGATCAGTTTCTGGTCACAATTTAAAGTGTTGGTAATAACCTTTAAAGCCCTACATGGCACTGGACCAGAATACCTCCAGAACTGCCTTCTACCGCACGAATCCCAGCGGCCAATAAGGTCCCACAGAGTTGGCCTTCTCCGGGTCCTGTCAACCAAACAATGTCGTTTGGCGGGCCCCAGGGGAAGAGCCTTCACTGTGGCTGTGGCGGCCCCGGCCCTCTGGAATCAACTTCCCCCGGAGATTAGAACAGCCCCCACCCTCCTTGTCTTTCGCAAGTTACTTAAGACCCACCTATATAGCCAGGCATGGGGGAACTAAGACATCTCCCCCAGGCTTATTATATTTTATGTTTGATATGTATGTGCTGTATGGTTTTTAATTGTTGAGGTTTTTATATATTTTATTATTAGATTTGTTCCATTGTTATACTGTTTTTATTACTGTTGTGAGCCGCCCCGAGTCTTCGGAGAGGGGCGGCATACAAATCTAATAAATTGAATTGAATATTGATTAAAAATCTGGAAAAAAGGGCTGTCATTTGGAAGAAATAAATAAAAATAAAAATTAACCAGCAAGGATTCTAAGCATCCCTTCTGCATTTTTTTATATGGATGTGGTGATTTCAGAACTGTTGCATCAATGGAAAGAACAGACACTGATTTGGGAAAGAACAGGGCTGGTTTGCATACTCGAGCCGCAATACGGAGGAATGAACTTACTTTTCGGTTTTGAAGAATATTGCACAACCGTCCACATGTTTTCGCTCCTGCTCAGACATGATTTTGGCACGTGACTTTGGAGAAAAAAATCCGTCATATCCACGCTCTTTTAATGCTGGCAGAAAGAGGGTGAAGTATTGCTCGGTTTCTACTTCCTGGAAGTGAACAGGGCAGGGTTACAGTGGTGCACAAGAGAAAAAATGGTGCAAAAAAAACAGCAAGTACTTTGTCTTCTACTTGTTTCTCAAACCCCTACGCTGGATTGCAGAGAGTCTACAGAAAGGAATGTCTATGGAGACTCTCAGTCATCCAGGTCATGGTTGTCCCAAAGATGCTTTTTTTTCAAGAGACAGCTGGACTTCCTTGTTTTGCTCTGAAGGTGTTTCACTTCTCATCCAAGAAGCTTCTTCAGTTCGGACTAGAATTCCCTATCATCCAGTCTGGATCCGGCCCATGGAAAGCTTAAATATGGCCCGTTGGGCTGGCCTGGAAATAGCAAAGGACTAGCCTATGGTGCCCCTGGCAGCCCAAAGGCACGCTGCCCCCTTAATTTTTTATTTTTTGGCCTGGACAGCCTCCTGCCAATCAAAACGAGGCACAGGGCCCCCAAACACCACCACCACCCTGTCCCCTTTTGGCCAGCAGGGTGCTGCAGGAGGCATCTGTCCCCCCTCTCTCCCCCCCACTCCCCAGCTGGTCCCCGGAAGTGAACTACAATGTTGATCCAGCCCTTGAAGAAATCCAGGTTGACACCCCTGCTCTAGGCCCACCAAAAGTCAGTGTATTGTAATACTTAAAGTGATAGAGCAGTGTTTCCCAACCTTGGCAACTTGAAGATATTTGGACTTCAACTCCCAGAATTCCCCAGCCAGCAAATGCTGGCTGGGGAATTCTGGGAGTTGAAGTCCAGATATCTTCAAGTTGCCAAGGTTGGGAAACACGGTGATAGAGAACAACTGAACACAACAGAATAACGGAGTTGGAAGGGACTTTGGAGGTCTTCTAGCCCAACCCCCTACTCAAGCAGGAGGCCCTATACCAGTGATGGCGAAGCTTTTTATCCTCGGGTGCCAAAAGAGTGTGCACACACATTATCAAGCATGTGCGAGTGCCCCCACCCATAATTCAATGCCTGGGGAGGGCGAAAACAGCTCTTCCCCGACGGGAGGCCCTCTGGAGGCCGGAAAGAGCCTGTTTCCCAACTTCTGGTAGGCACAGTAGACTCGTGTTTCAACCTCCCCCGGGCTCCAAAGGCTTCCTTGGAGGGTAAAAATTCCCTCCTCCATCCCCCCGGGGGCTCTTTGGGAGCCAAAAACACCCTTCCAGAGCCTCTGTGTGAGTCAAAAATCAGCTGGCCGGCACACACATGCATGTTGGAGATAAGCTAGGGCAACGGCTCACGTGCCAGCAGATATGGCTCTGCGTGCCACCTGTGGCACCCATGCCATAGGTTTGCCATCAATGCCCTATAGCATATTAAATAAATGGCTGAGGACACAGAAGTTCAAAGCCTCCTTTAATCACAGTGGTCCCCTGGGTAAAGATGCTTTCCTCCTCTCTTGGTCCAACCTATCCTCACCAGGGTATTGTGGAGTACAGATTGAAGGCGAGGGTGTAATGTACACTATCTTAACTCCCCGGGGAAAGGCATGAAGTTAATTCTGCCAAACCGAATTGTCCTTTTCTTCCAAGAAATAATTTTAAAAACAATTTTATATCTGTAAACAGCTCTTCAGGTGTTTGTGAGTCAGACACCTAATTTTAGTTATAATTACCTGAAGACTAATGATATCTGCATCCCAGTTCACAATTTCTTCCATGATTCCCTTTTTCCTATATTCCCAGTTTAAAGCCCAGGAAGGACAGTAACCGTAGAGCTGTCGGGTAGCGTATTTATCACACAACACATTGTAGCACATGACAGTAAACGAAGCTGGAGAAAAGAAAGCCAATGATGAGAACAATGACATATGTCAAGTATTTCTTTTTGAAAAAAGGACCATATTATACAGCACTACGGAGATCGGCAGTGACCGAGAGCTGCCAATATTCTTTTTTGCCAAACATTTTTCTTAAGCTATGAAGTATTATAAAATACAAAATGCAAAAGTAAATAAAACAACATTGAGAAATCGTATCAATGGATATCTAGAATACGAAACAACTAAAAAGCTGTCTGGGTTCAATTTATTTATTTTATTTATTCATTTGTCCAATACACAAATACATAGGAAGAAAAATAGACATGTGGTAATATATATAAGGGTAAAGTGAACTTAGAGGAGAGGATATATGAAAGGGAGAGAATATATAAGATAGGTGAAAGAAAGGAAAGACGATTGGACAGGGGACAAAAGGCACACCAGTGCACCTATGTACGCCCCTTACTGGCCTCTTAGGAACCTGGAGAGGTCAATCGTGCAGAGTCTAAGGAAGAAGTGTTGAGGGTTATGTAGATATATCTACTGACATATCTACATAATCACTAAAAAACTAATCCTATCCTAACTTTAACTCTTACATCTTTTACTATTCTCATTTCTTATACTCACCACTTAATAAGAACTACAAGTCGTTAAAACTCAATATCTGCTATTGATGCAGACAACCCCCTTCCCACCCCACTTCCTCCTTTCTACCCAATCCCCACCCCTTTAAACACTCTCTAAAAATTACAATCCCTTACTAACCTAAGCATATTATATACTGGACCAAAAAAATAATAATCATGGAACACAGTAAGACTAATTATATTTAAATGTTTTGAATAGATTTATTAAGTAACGTATGGTATAGATAATAAATCTGCTCATTGGAATGTAAACAAAGAATGAAACATGAATAGAAATACTGTAATAATATGAAATGGAGCATAGTCTCAGCATGTTCTTATTGTCACTCCTTGGTCCTTATTTTAAGACATTCAAGGTACCTCTACTTAAGAACTTAATTCGTTCCGTGACCAGGTTCTTAAGTAGAAAAGTTCTTAAGTAAAGCAATTTTCCCCATAGGAATCAAAGCAAATAATATGTGCAAACCCATTAGGAAAGAAATAAAAGCTCGGAATCTGGATGGGAGGAGGAGGAGGAGGAAGAGGAGGAGGACGGTCACTGCCGAGGGAAGAAGGGGAGGTGAGGTGAATAAAAAAAAATCCAAAAGTTTAAGGCTTAAAAAAAAAAGAGAGGTACTCTGAGGTGGTGCCAAGAGAAAGGAAAATGCTTTATTCTCTCTGGACTGCCAAAGCCTCCTTAAGTGACACCGAAAGGCTCCTCTGGCAGCCCAGAAAAGTCCGAGGTGGCCGGGATTAAAGGGGAAATGGCAGGAAACTGTCCGGGCCTTCATGCTGCTCTCAAATTTCCTGGGAAATTTTTCCGGGCTCGGGTTCTTAAGTAGAAAACGGTTCTTAAGTAGAGGCAAAAAGAATCTTGAACGCCCGGTTCTTATCTAGAAAACTTCTTAAGTAGAGTTTACAGGTACTACTGTACTTTCTTCAATTTAAGATTTAAAAAAAAGTATAAGGGCTCTTCTGTAAGCCCAGCAATGCCTTGAGTGAGTTGGAGCACAGAGAGAATACAGCCTGTCAATCAAAGATGGCTGAAGTAATACCTGAGGGCAGAATTTGGTCTCGCTCTTTTAATGTAATCCATGGCCTTGGAGGCAGCTGCTCTGGATGAACTGAAATAATGATAAGAGACTGAATGTTAATGAGGGTTACAAGCCAAATCCCTTGAAGATCTGGAATTTAATGTCATAATCATTACAGTGATCCCTCGATTTTCGCGATCTCGATTTTCGCGAAACGTTATATCGCGATTTTTCAAAAAATAATAAATTAAAAATACTCCCCGTTTTTTTTGCTATACTGTACCATGGTTTTTCTCACCCGATGACGTCTTTTTTTCTATCATTTCTCTCTCTCTTCCTTCCACTCTTCTCTCTCTCTTTCTCCCTCTCTCCCTCTCTTCCTCCCTCTCTCATCTCTTTCGGGGGGGGCGGCGGGGGGGGCGGGTGCCTACGGGGGACGGTGGCCGCCAGGGCTGGACTCGGCGGTGAGAGGGGCGGTAGCGGCGAGTGAGCAGGCGGGCGGGCGAGTGGCGGGCGGGTGCTTACGGGGAACGGTGGCCGCCAGCGCTGCTGGAGGACTCGGCGGTGAGAGGGGGCGGTAGCGGCGAGCGGGCGGGCGGACGAGTGGCGGGCAGGTGGGTGCTTACAGGGAACGGTGGCCGCCAGCGCTGCTGCAGGAGGACTCGGCGGTGAGAGGGGCGGGTAGCGGCGGGTGGGCGGGCGGCGGACAAGCGGCGGGCGGGCAGGCGGACAAGCGGCGGGTGGACAAGCGGCGGGTGGGCAGGCGGCGGACAAGCGGCGGGCTGTATGTAGCGGAAGTAAAAACACCATGGAAAAGTGGCGCGCATGCGCAGATGGTGTTTTTACTTCCGCACCACTATATCGCGAAAAATCGAGTATCGCGAGGGGTCTTGGAACGTAACCCTCGCGATACTCGAGGGATCACTGTATTATTATTATTTATTGGATTTGTATGCCGCCCCTCTCCCCAGACTCGTGCATGATAGGAACATGGTACCTGTGTGATACCATGTAGCCAGTTCTTCTTAGCAAGTGTATTTCATTTAAAATATAGTGTGTTCAAAGAGACAGGCATATCCTTTTTAGGAGAACTCTGAATACAAAATTATTCCTCCGACAAAGCTTGTATATCATAAGTGGGAGAGATTTCTGGTGTCGTCGTTTAAAAAGAATTGTTACCTGCTAGATTGTCAAGCATGTAGTTCAACAATTTACGTGTCCCATCTGGGTCCTGGTAGAGGCTGAGAAAATCTTGTGATAAAGGATTACCTAGAATCAAAGCAAGATTTTAAAAAGAAATGCCTTCCACAATATTCTCCGTTTGGATGAATTAATGTTTACTGTAACAATCCTTGATTGTGCTTAATCTTTGATTATCCTTAATTCTTCATTTATCTTGGGAGACAGGTTAACTTAGTAATCTATTTTTCATTTCTAGAAAAATGAAAGGAGACCTGATAACATTTTCATCCCCAGGGAAAATGCTTCATAAAGGCTCAAGTGAAATAACAGAATAACGGATTTGGAAGGGACCTCCTAGTCCATTCTCTGCTCAAGCAGGAAACCCTATACCATTTTTCCCCCGAACGCCATCACTCTACTAAACAAATAATTCCCTCAACACTGTCAGACTTTCTACTAAATCTGCACTTCTATTCTACTAGTTTTTCTCATCATTCCTATCACCCTTTTCCTCCCATGTTGGCTGTATGACTGTAACTTGTTGCTTATATCCTAAGATTTTTATTAATATTGCTTCTTCATGGCTTATTTGACCCCTATGACAATCATTAAGTGTCGTACCACATGATTCTTGATAAATGTATATTTTATTTTATGTATGCTGAGAGCACATGCACCAAGACAAATTCCTTGTGTGTCCAATCACACTTGGCCAATAAAAAAAAAATTCTATTCTATTCTATTTAGACAAATGGTTGTCCAAACTCTTCTTAAAAACTTTCAGTATTGAGCAATCATGGGCTTCCCCAAGTATGCCCATGTCACACCAACACTCCACCAGTCTGCATTGGTTGCTGATCAGTTTCTGGTCACAATTCAAAGTGTTGGTTATGACCTATAAAGCCCTTCATGGCATCGGACCAGAATATCTCCAAGACCGCCTTCTGCCGCACGAATCCCAGCGACTGGTTAGGTCCCACAGAGTTGGCCTTCTCCGGGTCCCGTCGACTAAACAATGTCATCTGGCGGGCCCCAGGGGAAGAGCCTTCTCTGTGGCGGCCCCGGCCCTCTCGAATCAACTCCCCCCAGAGATCAGAACTGCCCCCACCCTCCTTGTCTTTCGTAAATTGCTTAAGGCCCACCTATATCGCCAGGCATGGGGGAATTGAGACATCTCCCCCAGGCTTATATAGTTTTATGTATGGTATGCTTGTGTTGTATGCTTTTTAAATAATGGGTTTTTAGATATTTTCTTTTAAATATTAGATAGTTTCATTGTACACTGTTTTATTATTGTGGTGAGCCTCCCCGAGTCTTAGGAGAGGGGCGGCATACAAATCTAATAAATATAAATATATATTCACAACTTCTGGAGGCCAGTTCCACTCATTAATTGTTCTAACTGTCAGGAAATTCTCCTTAGTTCTAGGTTTGTTTGTTTGTTTGTTTATTAATTAATTAATTGATTAATTAGATTTGTATGCCGCCCCTCTCCGAAGACTCGGGGCGGCTAACAACAATATAAAAAGACAATGTAAACAAATCTAATATTAAAAACAATCTAAAAAACCCCCATTTAAAAAACCACTCACACCTACAAGCATACCATGTATAAATTCTATAAGCCTAGGGGGAAGAGAAATTTCAATTCCCCCGTGCCTGACGACAGAGGTGGGTTTTAAGGAGCTTACGAAAGGCGAGGAGAGTGGGGGCAACTCTGATATCTGGGGGGAGCTGGTTCCAGAGGGTCGGGGCCGCCACAGAGAAGCCTCTTCTCCTGGGTCCCGACAAATGACATTGCTTAGGTTGCTTCTCTCCTTGATTAGTTTCTTGTCCTGCCTTCTAGTGCTTTGGAGAACAGTTGACCCCCCTCTTCTTTGGGGCAGCCCCTCAGATATTAGAAGACGGCTATCCTGTCTCCACTAGTCCTTCTTTTCATTAAACTAGACATACCCAGTTCCTGCAACTGTTCTTGGTATGTTTTAGCCTCCAGCCCCCTAATCATTTTTGTTGCTCTTCTCTGCACTCTTTCTAGAGGTTCGACATCTTCTTTACATCGTGGTGACCAAAACTGGATGGTCTTAACAAGGCATTCTAAAGTAATGCTAAGAGGAAAGCAGGGGTTATTGTGAAATCCATTTTGGTACACAATCAGAAAATATTTTGCCATCGCCCCATCAAATGAAGAGATTTATCTCAACCTCTCTTTATCTGGCTCTGTCTTCCAAAACGGAGTCTTTCTGCTTTTTGTCCTTCATGAAATTTATTTTCTTAATGTTTTGGCCGAAGTATTTGGAACTTTATTTTTTAAAGTCACAGGGCTGGAATTAAAACAATACGGGCAGAAGTCATCTTTACTAGATTAATGGAAACCATGGGAATTCAATGTTTTCCTCTCTTTATCTGCAACTGGAGTTTTCAAAGTATTATTCAAAGGCAGTTGTGTCCTTGAAGACATTCCTTGGCTTAAGATTCTTTTTTTAGGGCTGGTAAACAGGTCAGAAACCTTATTAGTATATGCAACTGGGAAACAAAAGCGAAGAATGCTTGTGGGCTTCAAAGAGGCCTTCTATTTGCCAACAGAACTTGCTTTTTTTTTTAAAGGAAAATGTACCTGGTTGATCTTGCTCCTAACAGGAGAATAACTTTAACCTTCCCTACCCACTTTGCTGACTCTCTCTAACTGAGACCAATCTAAGTGTTTCTTGAGTTAACCTTGATTCCTGGCAACTACCGTGTTTCCCCAAAGATAAGACACTGTCTTATATTAATTTTTGCTCCAAACGTTGTGCTACGTCTTATTTTCGGGGGGTGCCTTATATTTCTCAAATAAGACAGATTCACAGGCAGAAAAGCTGACACCCCCAAAGAAAGTGTACCGTACGGTACACTGATTACGGTACGGTACCTGTCAGTATGGCACCCACACACACAAACGACGGCACTTATATGGTACAACAGTATACTCCTGCTATTGCAGCTTCCGGCCACCAGAGGAACTACAATCTACGCACTGTAGTGGAGACTGTAATGGCGGTGAGACAGCAGCAGACTGTGTCTGCTGTACTGGACGGTACAAAGCGATGGAAGGGGCCAGCAGGGGACGCCACATTATTACGGTACCGCTATGAACAGCTTTGAAGGTACCATATGTTTTTCCACCGTATTGTATGTAAACTTGACTACGCCTTATTTTTGGGGGGGTGCCTTATATTACCAAATTCTGCAAAATCTCTGACATGCCTTACTTTCGGGGTACGTCTTATTTTCGGGGAAACAGGGTATATGGACACAAGTTGGGGTTTTGACATCAGTGTACCCTGTTTCCCCCAAAATAAGACATCCCTGATCTAAGCACAAAAAAAATATATGTATTTCTTACTACCCCTTACCTTTCAGACCTAGGTTTTGTAGCTGGAAGAGCCGTCCAAGTTCATAAGGCAAAACTCGTAACAAATTGTTGTTTAAAAGCAATTCCCTAAAAGCAGAGTAAATAAAGGCAGTTTAAAAGAGGTTTTACACATCTGCATTCATTGGGAAATTTTTCTAAGTAGTGATATGGAAAAACCTATCAGAATGTCTGTTAGTATAATCAGCTACCTCCAAATCAATCATTAAGGATGATAAAGGATAAAAGTATACAGTGAGTGTTGGATCGCAATGTTGACAAACAAAATAACTTGTTTAGGAGTTGCTATCACAATGGATTAATCAAAAAGCTAAAGAAAATCCACAAATGTAGCCAACCTTTATTTCAGATTGAAATAAAGGATCAGATAAAGTAGGACAATACATTAGAAGAATTATTGCCAATTTTTAGGGGAATATGTAAAAAATACCTCGGGCTTTAGAACAGTAGCTGGGCTTGTTTTTCAAGATCATAAACATCCTTACTTGGATGCTTAGAAATTCTTAAAAGATTTCGAACAAGTAGTTTTGCAGATAGTAGGCTTGTTCCAAAGTACATAAAAATGCCAGAATGGCACATTAGAAAATAAAGTGTTATCCAAAATAGGAGTCCCAGGTTGAGTTTTCTACCATATGTAGTGACATTTATCTGCGCTGGTTAGCTCTGGCCCAGCTCCTGCCCCAAGGACTGTGGATGTGGGGGAGACATCCACATGCTGCAGGCCTGTTTCCCCCTCCCCCCCCGTGGATCTGCTGATGAAGGCTCCTCTGACTAAGAAGACATGAGTGACAGGGAGGAGGAGAGTGTGACAGACAGCTCAGAAGGAGATCAATTCTCTAGCTCCTCCTTGGATTCAGAACAAGCGTTAATGATACAGCCACGCATGCGGAGAGCGATGCATAGGCAACAACAACTGAGAGATTATTATCAAAGAAAATGAGGCCGCCTGTGGTTGGGAGGGGCCGTGGTGATTAGTGAGGCTGCTATAAAGAGCAGCCTGTGGGTTTGGCCATTGTGGAGGATTATCTGATCGTTGTGTTTCGTGACTGTTTTACTGACTTTGACTTTTTGTGTGCTGATTTTTCCCCGCTTGGAAACTAAACCAGAGCAAAGTGTGTTTCACTTTGTGAAAGAAGAAGGACTGTGAATTGCCTCACAGCTGCAAGCTAAGTATCACAGAACTGATAAGGGACTTGTACAAATTACCAGTTTGTTTGGAGACGAGTGCTCTTTGCTATACCAAAAGAGGGCTTAGTTTAAGTGAATTTTCATTATAAAGAACATTGTTTTGAATTTTCAAACGTGTGTGTGTCTGAAATTTGTACCTGTGAATTTTTGGGAGGAGTCTACCAGAGAGCCCGACAGAACATTTATCCATAGCTTAAATCATTTTCCTTCCGCAATGCTCTTATGCCAAAGAGCTAAAATTTAAAAATATTACTACCCCCAGTACAATTTTTTTCATCAATTCAGTGCAAAGGTGTATCAAATTTTTCAACGTTCAATTTCCAAACATTAGGGATGCTCAAATGTTGAGACATGCCTTGGGGATTGTAAAGATATTTTGGTTACCGATACTTCAATATAATTTAGATGTGCTTGGTAAGTAACTACACAAAAAATCATAACTTTTTAACGTTCAGTTTCGATACAGTGGCCAAAAGAACATCAGCAAAGACGCTTTTAGATTTGAGGTTATTGGGGAAGAGAATTCAAGACTTCTGACCTGAGAGAAACCATGTTTCCTAGTTCTGCTGGTAAACTTCGGAGTTTGTTGGATGAGAGATCCAGGTAAACCAGATTATGAAGCTTGGCAATATCAGGTGGAATGCGAGTTAAATAGTTGTCGTTGAGGTGGAGAGCCGTCAAGTGTGTCAGTGACCAAAGGGATGGACTTAAATTGCGCACTCTACCTAAAATCAGAAACAGGTAGAGGGAGTTAAGAGTTTTCTTCTACAAGCTCAACAGATATTTATTATTTATGTATTTATTTATTAATCAGATTTGTATGCTGCCCCTCTCCGCAGACTCGGGGCGGCTCACAGCAATAATAATACAATGTAAACAAATCTAATATTTAAGTTAATTTAAAAAAACCCAATTTAGAAACCAATCATACATACTAGCATACCATACATAAATTTTATAAGCATAAGGGGAGGGAAAATGTCAATTCCCCCATGCCTGACGACAGAGGTGGGTTTTAAGGAGCTTAGGAAAGGCTAGGAGGGTGGGGGCAACTCTGATATCTGGGGGGAGTTGGTTCCAAAGGGTCAGGGCCGCCACAGAGAAGGCTCTTACCCAGGGTCCCGCCAAACGACAATGTTTAGTCAACGGGACCCAGAGAAGGCCAACTCTGTGTGACCTAACTGGTCGCTGGGATTCATGCGGCAGAAGGCGGTCCCGGAGATATTCTGGTCCGGTGCCATGAAGGGATTTAATTTTAAGACTAGAGCAGGGGTCAGCAACCCGCAGCTCTGGAGCCACATGTGGAGCTTTCATCCTTCATATACTTGATCTTGCAACAAAATCTACCAATCATGTACCAAACAATGATTTCAAGCCAACAGCATTTATCCTATTCAGTGTGAAAATAACATTTTACTACACACACACTCCTCTTCAGTTAACCTAGGGATTGGCAAACCTCAGCTCGCGAGCTACATGCAGCTCTTTGGCCCCTTGAGTGTGGCTCTTCTGCAGAAGAATTTACGGCAATGTGCATGTGCCACCACTTTGTTTTTACCTTTTTTTTTTTTAAATGACGTGAGGGGGGAAGAAGACTGAGGTGAAGGCCTCAGGAGGCAGAGGGGGGGTTTGGTCGAGTCCCTGCGAAGTCGCTGGTAGAGGAAGCATTGCGATAACAATTTATTTTTTATTTATTTATTCATTTGTCCAATACACAAATACACAGGAAGAAAATAGACATGTGATAATATAAAAAGAGGGTGAAGGTGAACTTAGAGGAGAGGATATATGAAAGGAAGAGAATATATAAGATAGGTGAAAAAAAAGGAAAGACAATTGGACAGGGGCCGAAAGGCACACCAGTGCACTTATGTACGCCCCTTACTGGCCTCTTAGGAACCTGGAGAGGTCAATCGTGGAGAGTCTAAGGGAGAAGTGTTGGGGGTTAGGGGTTGACACTATTGAGTCCGGTAGTGAGTTCCAAGCTTCGATAACTCGATTGTTGAAATCATATTGTTTACAGTCAACTTTGGCGCGGTTCATATTAAGTTTGAATCTGTTGCGTGCTCTTGTGTTATTGCGGTTGACGCTGAAGTAGTCATTGACTGGTAAGACATTGCAGCATATGATCTTGTGGGCAATGCTCAGATCATGTTTTAGGCGTCGTAGTTCTAGGCAATGTGCATGTGAGACAGGCAGGGGAGGGAGAGAAGTCAAGGCGTTCAGTGACGAGCACCAAGGATCGGCTGAGCAGGAGCGCAAGGGGGTCAGTGACCGAAAGAAGTGGCACTCCGGCCATGGACGATGACCAAGATGGAAGGGGGAAGAGGCTCAAACGTTGAGGGAGAGAGAAGGGTTTTGTGGTTCCCAGTTCTCTGGCCTAATGACTGGCTGGGTAGGCGTGGCTAGGGGATCATGTGACTGGGTGGGAGTGAGTGATGTCAAGTTGGCCATGCACACCCAGGTTTTGTGGCTCCCAGGTTTTTTTTTCTGTGGGAAATGGGTCCAAATGGCTCTTTCGAGTGTTTACGTTTACCGACCCCTGGGTTAACCAATAGAAAATTCTGATTCAAGAATAATTCTTAATTGTTTGTTTAGCTAATTTGACACTCTTTCACACAGGCACATATATAGCAGTCACAGTGACAGTACTATTGATATATATATATATATACACAAAATTAAAAGTTATTCCTGAATCAGAATTTCCTGTTGGCTAACTGAAGAGGCAAAATCTGTATTTCTCCCAGGCAAAGATAGATGTCAAGACCAAAGAATTAAATATTCCTGAATTATGGTCATAGATCGAGGACTACCTGTATAAGAAGGATTTGCTAAAGACACACAGTTACTCAAAGAGGTTTAATAAGAGCACAGAGTCCAGATCACAGGGTGTTAATTGTTCTACTTTCCTTCGATCTGATCATCTATTGGATTCCTTACCCGAGATTTCCAACTCTGCCCAGTGGGACTTCTTCCCATTGGCTACCTCTTCTGCTGACATGATGGTATATATTCTGCGAGGATCTGGAGGATCATATTTTTCCTTTGGCATCCCTGTTAGTCTGAAAGAAGCAGGGTCTCATTAGTAGTTTGTAATAATAATAATAATAATAATAATAATAATAATAATAATAATAATAACAACAACAACAACAACAACAACAACAACAACAACAACAATTTATTAGATTTGTATGCCGCCCCTCTCCAAAGAAGTTATAATAGCACATCATTATATGTCTCATAAGCACAAATGGTGTACAGTATGCCATGAAAGGCTTGTTTGCTGCAGTAAAAATTAAGCTAGCTATAATGGAAGGCAATCTAGTTTAGCGGTCAGCAACCTTAAACACTCAGAGAGCCATATGGACTCATTTCCCACAGAAAAGAAAACACCAGGAGCCTCAAAACTCTTCCCGTGCTTGACTATTGGCATATATATGAATTAGAAAATGTTTTCTACTGAAACTTTTATTTTCTTGCATTTATCCATAGTTGGCTTACTGGGGGTTAAAAAGCTTAATAAATTGCACGTCAGTGAGTATTGCGCATTGGAAGTTGTGACGCATATTCTGAGTGACAGGGAGCCACAGCAGAAGGATGAAAGAGCCACATGTGGCTCCAGAGCTGCGGGTTGCTGACCCCTGCTCTAGTCTTAAAATGTTGTAATTATTACAAGAAGTAATCCTCGACTTACAACAGTTCATTGAGTGACTATTCAAAGTTGCAGCAGCACACTGGGGAAAAATAGCATGAGCTTCTTCTTTTTTTACATTTACAACTATTACAGCAACAGGTCACGTGATCAAAATTCAGACGCTTGTCAACCGCTTGTCATATTTATGACAGCTGCAGGGTTATGAAGCCGTGGGATCACCCTTGGCCACCTTTGATGGGGAAGCCAGATTCACTTAACAACTGTGTTACTAATTTAACCACTGCCATGATTCACTTAACAAATGTAGCAAGAAAGGTTGTAAAACATGGCAAAACTCGCTTAACATGTCTCACATAGCAACAGAAATTTGGGGATCAATTGTGGCCGCAAGTCAAGCTGTACCATCCACTCTGGACTGGCTTTGAAAAGCTTGCAAAAAAAGAGACTATGAAAAACAAGAGTAAAAGCAAAAGTCTAAAATTATGCTATAATGGAAGACCCGCTCAGCCTAACAATGCCCTGAAGGTCTTTCTTACTTACTTACTTTACTTACTTACTTACTTACTTACTTACTTACTTACTTACTTACTTACTTATTTATGTATTTATTTGTTTGTTTGTTGGTTGGTTGGTTCATTCATTCATTCATTCAATTTTTATGCCACCCTTCTCCTTAGACTCAGGGCGGCTTACAACATGTTAGCAATAGCACTTTTTAACAGAGCCAGCCTATTGCCCCCACAATCCGGGTTTTCATTTTATCCACCTCGGAAGGATGGAAGGCTGAGTCAACCTTGAGCCGGTGATGAGATTTGAACCGCTGACCTACATATCTACAGCCAGCTTCAGTGGCCTGCAGAACAGCACTCTACCTGCTGCGCCACCCCGGCTCATTATCAATTAGCCATGTGTTTATGGCTCTTCTGAAATCTAACAGGGATGAATTAATCTTTAGGTAAAAGCAAACTGTTTCATAAAAGAGGAGGCCAGAACTAAGGAAGTCCTGTTCTGGATACCAGCAGATAAAACTACTTTGGTAGCAAGACCCTTCAACAAGCCTCAATTCAACAAGGGGCGAGTACAAGTGCACTAGAGTGCCTTCCGTCCCCTGTCCTATTGCTCTCCTATATCTCCTATACCTTTCTTCTATTCCTATATCTCTTCTTCTATTCTTTCATTGATACGTTCCATTACTATACCTTCTTTTCTATTATTTCTTAGATATATTTTACTATCAGTATCTCCTCTATAACCTTCATCATGTATTTTACTGTGTGTATATAGATATATACCCACTAAAACCCTCATTGTGTATTGGATAAATAAACAAACAAATAAATACATTTCTATATTTCATTGTCAAACAGATTTTATTTATTAACCAAATTCATGTCCTATCTGGCAGCTTTTTTGCTGGATTTTTTAAATTTAAAATGTTTTCCCTTTATATTATTATGATATCACTGGTTGTGCTCTTCTGTGTGATATTACTGTTATTGCATTTTAAAAACGGTATATCACTTTGAAGCTTAAGTGCACAGAAAAATGATATAGAAACAATTTCAATAAATAATGCATGGGTATAATTTTAAACATTTTACCTATCCATTGGATTTGCTTCACATGGAAATACTACTATCATATCTAAGTAAATACTTCTGAAGTAAAAATAGAATAAGCAAAAAAAAAGTTTGTTCAATACCTTCCCCTAAGTATGCATTATTGTATTGTGTATCTAACCATGCTCCTACAAATTTCAAAGCTCTAGTATTATTTCATGCCAAGAAAATGAGTAACGCGAACCAAAAATGATAAATTTATTGCAAGTAACTTTTATGGGTAATTTACTTTCTCAAAAATCTGCCATCTCTATAGAAATGCCACACTGTGGCAATTTAATTAGAGTCATTACATTTTGTTCTCAAAATAGAAACATTAATTTGCTAGAAATACTAGCCATTTTTTTCCTTAGAGACTTTTAATTTTTATTTTGCCACACAGAAGTGGTCTAAATGAATACTTAGGGTAAATTAAGGCTTTCAAATTATGAAATATAGCACAGAATTAATCAGGCTGTTCCTTAGCGTAACAATGGCAAAAAGGTGGCATTTAGGTTTAGAAAAATAATGTGGACTTTTAGAAGACGAAACTTCTATTTTTTCCACATTTAAGTTGTAAAAGAAACTAGGAAAAAGGAATAAAGCTCAAATTTGGAATTTTGAAATTCAAAATCAGGAACCGTTTGGTTGATATTACACTTGTCTGTGGCAAGGAAATGCGAAGCCAGCTGTCTAGACCAGTGTTTTTCAACCAGTGTGCCGCCGTGAGACATGGTCAGGTGTGCCGCGAAGCTCAGAGAGAGAAAGAAAGGAAGAAAGAGAGAAAGAAAACAAGAGAGAGAGAGAGAAAGAAAACAAGAGAGAGAGAAAGAGAGGGAGGGAAGGAGAGAGAGAGAAAGACATAGAGGGAGGGAGGGAGAAAGACAGCAAAAAAGAGAGGGAGGAAGGAAGGAAGAGAAAGAAAGAGGGATGGAAAGAGAGAGAAAGCAAGAGGGAGGGAGAGAAAGAGGGAGGGAGAGAGAAAGACAGCAAAAAAGAGAGGAAGGAAGGAAGAGAAAGAAAGAGGGATGGAAAGAGAGAGAAAGCAAGAGGGAGGGAGAGAAAGAGGGAGGGAGAGAAAGAGGGAGGGAGGGAGAGAGAAATAGAGCGAAAGGGAGGAAGAGAGAGAGAGAATTTTTTGTGCAAACTTTTTTTAGCCGCCCCCCCCCCCCCTCAATGTGCCCCAGAGTTTCGTAAATGTAAAAAATGTGCCGCGGCTCAAAAAAGGTTGAAAATCACTGGTCTAGACGTTGTTTAGAACAGAGATTTGCAACCTTTTTTGAGCTGCAGCACATTTTTTACATATACAAAATCATGGGGCACATTGAGCGGGGAGGAGTGGGAGGGCTAAAAAAAGTTTGGACAAAAAAATTATCTCTCTCTCTTCCTACCTTTCGCTCTATTTCTCTCCCTCTTTCTCTCCTCCTTCCTTCCTCTCTTTTTTGCTCTCTTTCTATCTCTCCCTCCTTCCCTGCCTCTCTTTCTTACTTTCTTTCTTTCTCTCTCTTTCTCTCTTGCTTTCTTTTCTCTCTTGCTTTCTTTCTCTCTCGCTTTCTTTCTCTCTCGCTTTCTCTCTCTTGCTGAGCTTTGCGGCACACCTGACCATGTCTCGCGGCACCACTGGTTGAAAAACACTGGTCTAGAACAGTGTTTTCCAACCTTGGCAACTTGAAGATATTTGGACTTCAACTCCCAGAATTCCCCAGGCGGCGAATGCTGGCTGGGGAATTCTGGGAGTTGAAGTCCAGATATCTTCAAGTTGCCAAGGTTGGGAAACACTGGTCTAGAAGTCTCAAGCAACAGACGTGTATTCAACTTCCTCAACACTCGGTCCTAATCCTGGATCAGACCCAAATCATCCTCGACTTGCAAGTACAATTGAGCCCAAAATCTCTGCTGCTAAGTGAGACATTTGTTAAGTGAATTTTGCCCCATTTTATGACCTCTTTTGCCACCGTTGTTAAGCGAATCACTGCAATTGATAAGTTAGTCTTAGTCTGCATTGGTTGCCGATCAGTTTCCAGTCACAATTCAAAGTGTTGGTTATGACCTATAAAGCCCCTTCATGGCATCGGACCAGAATATCTCCGGGACCGCCTTCTGCCGCACGAATCCCAGCGACCGGTTAGGTCCCAGAGTTGGCCTTCTCCGGGTCCCGTCGACTAAACAATGTCGTTTGGCGGGCCCCAGGGGAAGAGCCTTCTCTGTGGCGGCCCCGACCCTCTGGAACCAGCTCCCCCCGGAGATTAGAACTGCCCCCACCTTCCTCGCCTTTCATAAACTCCTTAAAACCCACCTCTGCCGTCAGGCATGGGGGAATTGAGACATCTCCCCCAGGCCTATACAATTTATGTATCGTATGTTTGTGGGTATGTTTGCTTTTAAATAATGGGTTTTTTAGTGTTTTTTAAATTATTAGATTTGTTGTACATTGTTTTATTGTTGCTATGTGCCGCCCCAAGTCTACGGAGAGGGGCAGCATACAAATCTAATGAATAATAATAATGATAATAATAATAATAATGATAATAATAATAGTAGTAGTAGTAGCACCACGGTTGCCAAGTGAATCTGGTTTCCCCATTGACTTTGTTTGTCAGGAGGTTGTAAAAGGTGACGGCGTGACACCAGGACACTCCCATCATTATAAATACGAATCAGTGGCACAAGTGTTTGAATTTTTATAACGTGACATGTGGATACTGTAATGGTCCTAAGTGTGTAAAAGGGTCATAAGTAAGGTTTTTCAGTGCCATTGTAACTTCAAATGGTCACCAAATGACCTGTTATAAATTGAAGACTACCTGTATGGAGAGACACATACAACTGTGGACATAGATTTCCTTAAGCAAACGAAATAGAAGAATTTAACTATAATTTCTATAACTCAGGCAGCTGGGTTGAGCTCATGTACATTCTTCTTCTCCAAACAGCTGTACATTGTGAGGCTCCATTCAGAATTAAGATATGTTGTTGTTATGTGTTTGTTTTTAAAGGTAGAAACATAGAAGACTGACGGCAGAAAAAGACCTCATGGTCCATCTAGTCTGCCCTTATACTATTTCCTGTATTTTATCTTACAATGGATATATGTTTATCCCAGGCATGTTTAAATTCAGTTACTGTGGATTTACCAACCACGTCTGCTGGAAGTTTGTTCCAAGGATCTACTACTCTTTCAGTCAAATAATATTTTCTCATGTTGCTTTTGATCTTTCCCCCAACTAACTTCAGATTGTGTCCCCTTGTTCTTGTGTTCACTTTCCTATTAAAAACACTTCCCTCCTGAACCTTATTTAACCTTTTAACAAATTTAAATGTTTCGATCATGTCCCCCCTTTTCCTTCTGTCCTCCAGACTATACAGATTGAGTTCATTAAGTCTTTCCTGATACGTTTTATGCTTAAGACCTTCCACCAATCTTGTAGCCCGTCTTTGGACCCGTTCAATTTTGTCAATATCTTTTTGTAGGTGAGGTCTCCAGAACTGAACACAGTATTCCAAATGTGGTCTCACCAGCGCTCTATATAAGGGGATCACAATCTCCTTCTTCCTGCTTGTTATACCTCTAGCTATGCAGCCAAGCATCCTACTTGCTTTTCCTATTGCCCGACCACACTGCTCACCCATTTTGAGACTATTTTTAATGGTTAATTGCTCTTTGCCCTATGCTTACTCTATTCGAACTCAAAAGTTTTCAAAGAATTTTATGCACAGTGGCTCTATTTGGCCGACACACAAAAATACACGAGCACAAAATATGTACCTTAGCAACTGGCATTTGTACACACTGAAGACAAAGCTACACTCCAGGCTATAGATTTACAAGGGCATCCTTGAAAACACAAGCTGCCAAAAGACTTGCATTCCCCAGTGAAGCAAATTGTATCAAGGACAAAAGGGAGTGGGTGGATTGTTTTCTTAAAATAGCCACCATTCCAGATCTAACCATAACCACTGCAGTCAAATCCTCTTTTCCATGCAACTTCAGAGGAACAACACCCAAATGTGAACTTTATACAGAAGTTCATTTTAAAAACGAACACCCTAAAACCATTCCTGCAACCTGAACCTAGCACAATTGTCTTGTGTTATCCATCCTTAACACTTGGCACAAATATCACTGTGCGCTTTAATCCATGAGCTGGAAACATTTTACAGGTAGCCCTCGGTGTACGACTTACAACTGAGCCAAAAACTTCGGTTCCTAATAAGTGAGGCAGCTGTGAAGTGAGTTTTATCTCGTTTTATGAACTTTCTGGCTACTTTTACTTAATCATCACAGTTGTTCAGTTAGTAAGACGGCTGTTAAACGACTATGCTTGCAAAAGGGGATCACATGATGTCATCAATATGAGCCAGCTCTCAAACATCTGAATTTTGATCACATTTCCATAGGAATATTGTAATGGTCTTAGTTAAAAAAAAAAAGACACAAGTCACTTTAGAAACATAGAAAATTGACAGGAGAAAGAGACTTCTTGGTCCATCTAGTCTGCCCTTATGCTATTTCCTGTATCTTATCTTAGGATGGATCTATGTTTATCCCAGGCATGTTTCAATTCAGTGACTGTGGATTTACCAACCACGTCTGCTGGAGGTTTGTTCCAAGCATCTACTACCCTTTCCCTCCATGGGAAACCCCACCTCTGGACTTCTGTGTTTTTGTGATGCTGCAGGGGAATCCCAGCAGCACAAAAATGGGTGCTGGCAACGGAAATCCGGAGGTGGGGTTTCCCAACGAGGGGAGCCTCAAGAAAATTGCAGCATCGCAAAAACACGGAAATCCTCGAAACCCCACCTCCGGACTTCCATGATTTTGTGATGCTGTGATTTTGCTGAGGCTCCCCTGCAGCATCGCAAAAACACGGAAGTCCGGAGGTGGTGTTTCCCATGGAGGGGAGCCTCAGAGGAATCCCAGCAGCGCAAAAACGGGTGTTTCACTGGCAACGGAAGTCCGAAGGTGGGGCATCCCAGTGGCTGTGGCTTGGGTTTGTAAGGTGAAAATAGTTTGGAAGAAGAGGCAAAAAAACCTTAAACCCCGGGATTGTATCTTGAAAATTTTGCATGACGAGGGGTTTGTAAGACGAGGTATCACTGTATATCATATATAAGTAGTCTTGATTTACAATCAGTTGCTTACCAACCAATTTGAATGTATGATACACCTCCAAAAATGTGGTCAAGTCTCAGATTTGAAGTTCCAATGGCCAAACCCCCTCCATGGTCATGTGATCCCATTTAGGGGACCAGTCACATAAGCATGATTTACAACCTTTTTTAAAAAAATAAGAAACCAGCATTTCCCCACTGTGGACAATGGCTATACTTAATAACTATGGCACTTAATGACTGTCACAAAAAAGGGACATAAAATTGGGTACAATTACAGACATGATGATGTGTTGACCTGTTTAACAACCAGTACAACTTACATACATAATTGAGTTCTGGACCATTGCAATTAGATTTTTGGTGACTTATGGAAAGGACACCATCTCAATATGAAATACAGTGATCCCTCGATTTTCGCGATCTCGTTCTTCGCGAAACGCTATATCGCGATTTTTCCCACCCGATGACGTCACTCTCTTCCTTCCTTTCTCATCTTTCTTTCTCTCTCTCTTTCTCTATCTTGCTTCTTCCTCTCTCACACTCTCTTCCTCCCTCTCTCATCTCTTTCTTTCCTTCTCTCTCTTTCTCTATCTCTCCCCCTCTTGCTGGCGGGCGGCGGGTGGGCGGGCGAGCGGGGGCATCAGTGAGGAAGACCCAGGGAAGGTTCCTTCGGCCGCCCAGCAGCTGATCTGCTTGGCAGCGCGGTAGCAGCGAGGAGCCGAATCGGGGTTTCCCCTTTGCGTGGGCAGCGGGGAAACCCCGATCTTCGTCTGCTCGCTGCTGCTGCGCTACCAAGCAGATCAGCTGCTGGGCGGCCGCAGCAGCAGCGAGCAGACGAAGATCGGGGTTTCCCCGCCGCCCACGCAAAGGGGAAACCCCGATCTTCGTCTGCTCGCTGCTGCTGCGCTACCGAGCAGATCAGCTGTTGGGCGGCCGAAGGAACCTTCCCTGGGTCTTCCCCGCCGCCCACGCAAACTCCACCATCTGCGCATGCGCGGCCATGAAAAAAAGGGTGCGCATGCGCAGATGGTGTTTTTACTTCCGCAACCCTACATCGCGAAAAATCGATTATCGCGAGGGGTCTTGGAACGGAACCCTCGCGATAATCGAGGGATCACTGTATATGTTTCTCTGCACAAAAACTTTTCTAGATTCAATCCAAGATTTTCAAGTTAAACGATTTGGGGTAGAAGATCAAAGAAGGCTTTAAACCTGACACAACCTGGAGAATTGTTGTCTGTGAAATCAGATTTCTATCGAATTCAGATGCACAAGCATTTGGATCTGGAGTTTTACTATCTTAAGATCATTTGATCTATTTCTTTCATTTAGCTCTCAAACAGTTGTTACAATGCACAAAGACATCCTGCCTTTAAAGACCACTTGGAAATTTCCAACTGCTACAACACACAACCATTGGAACTATTCCAGTCTTAGAGACCCAGTTGTTATTAGACTACAACTTTTCTCACCCTAACAACTGGGGTGAAAGGGATTGATGTCTAAAGTGACATCGAGACCAGGAACTACAAAGATATAAGCCGAACAGTATAGATCAGCGGTCCCCAAACTACGGCCCGCTGAGGTCTTTTAACCGGCCCGTGGCAGCACACGAGATTTTACCGATCGATATAATAAGAGAGAGAAATAGAGAGGGAGAGAGAAATGAAGAGGAGAGATAGAAAGGGAGAAAGAGAAAGGGAGAAATAGAGAGAGGGGGAGAGAGAGAAAGTGTGAGAGATACAAAGAGGGAGAGTTAAAGAGAGTGAGTGAGAAAGAGAAGAGAGAGAAAGAAAGAGCGAGAGGGACAGAGAAAAAAGAAAGAGAAAGAGGGAGAGAGGGAGAGAGAGAGAAAAATTAGTAAATGATGGAGGGAAAGAACGAGGGAGAGGAAAATGAAACAAATGAGAGAAAAGGAAGAGGGAAGAGAGAAGTG
Source organism: Erythrolamprus reginae (assembly GCF_031021105.1). Classification (NCBI taxonomy): domain Eukaryota; kingdom Metazoa; phylum Chordata; class Lepidosauria; order Squamata; family Dipsadidae; genus Erythrolamprus; species Erythrolamprus reginae. Next base: position 7,643,762 of record NC_091956.1, read on the forward strand.
GAGAGGAAGGAGGGAGGGAAGGAAGGAAGGAGAAATGGAGTTTGTTGATTTAAGTTTAAATTTACTTGTTAATAAAGAAATATAAATTACTTTATTACTTAATTATTAATTACTTAATTACTTATTACTTCTTCTTTATTTTAAATATTGTATTTGTTCCCATTTTGTTTTTTACTTTAAATAAGGTATGTGCAGTGTGCATAGGGATTTGTTCATAGGTTTTTTTTATAGTCCGGCCCTCCAACAGTCTGAGGGACAGTGAACTGGCCCCCTATGTAAAAAGTTTGGGGACCCCTGGTATAGATAGATAGATAGATAGACAGACAGACGGATGGATAGACAGACAATCAGCTCGTTTCCAAGTTGAATTTAATATCCTGATTTAAAACCAAAAGCTCAAAATTGAATATTTCCAGGGACAGGATCTTTTGGAGAGTAGCTCCAATGCTTATTGGAAACATGGAGTCTGCTGGGAAGAGATTTTTCCACAAAGTAGGCTCAGCTATGGAAAAAATCTGGCAAAAAGTTAATTATTGAATTCTGTTCTTAAGGAGTTTAAAAAAATTTCAAACAATCTTTGACTATGCATTTGTAATACCATTTTTTAGTAATTTTACACTAGGCCCCCTATACATTTTTATTTTCTACACTTGATGTAAACTTTTAAAATTGTTATGGCACGGTGGTATCTCTCCCAAATAAAACTAGTGCAGTAGCTTCTATTTGTAGATTTCAAACTGTATGTATAAATGAAGATGTCCTAGGCCAGGGATGGCGAACCTATGGCACAGGTGCCACGTGGAGCCATATCTGCTGGCACGAGAGCCATTGCCCTAGCTCAGCTCCAATGTGCATGTGTGTGCCAGCCAGCTGATTAATTGTTGGCGCACACAGAGGCTTCCGGAGGGCGTTTTTGGCTTCCAGAGAGCCTCCAGGGGGATGGGGAAGGGTATTTTACCCTCCCCCAGCTCCAATGAAGCGTTTGGAGCCTGGAGAGGGCAAAAAAACAAGCCCAATAGAAATTGGGAAACAGGCCATTTCCATCCTTCAGGGGGCTTCCAGGAGGCCTCCAGAGGGCCGGGGAAGCTGTTTTCACCCTCCCCAGGCATTGAATTATGGGTGTGGGCACTCGCACAGGTGCGATAGTGTGCGTGCATGCTCTTTCAGCACCCGAGGGAAAAAAGGTTCGCCATCACTCATTACCTAAAGGATTGAATTTGCAATATAAGTAGGCTCTGCCTCCTTCATTTTACATTAGAAAACGAGGGGGGGTGCAAAACCTGGTAATTAAAACATTAATAAAATACGTGGGAAACAAGCTAAGTAGCCAGTCTGTATCTACATCATACATATATACGTAGCTATAAATACATTGCAGTGGCTAAAACACTTTCTCTCTTCTTTGATGCTGTTCCCATTGATGTCTGCGAAAAGCCCACCTTGAACAATTTATAGCAAATATAATAAACAATCCAGTTATTTGGGGAGGGGGAGAAACAAGCCTTTGTAGCCTGTTGGGTCAGAGATATATTACTTTCCAGTAAACAGCCAGAAGTGACATTGGATATGAGCTATTCTGATAGAAACATAGAAGTCTGATGGCAGAAAAAGACCTCATGGTCCATCTAGTCTGCCCTTATACTATTTCCTGTATTTTATCTTAGGATGGATATATGTTTATCCCAGGCATGTTTAAATTCAGTTACTGTGGATTTATCTACCACGTCTGCTGGAAGTTTGTTCCAAGGATCTACTACTCTTTCAGTCAAATAATATTTTCTCATATTGCTTTTGATCTTTCCCCCAACTCACTTCAGATTGTGTCCCCTTGTTCTTGTGTTCACTTTCCTATTAAAAACACTTCCCTCCTGGACCTTATTTAACCCTTTAACATATCTAAATGTTTTGATCATGTCCCCCCTTTTCCTTCTGTCCTCCAGACTATACAGATTGAGTTCATGAAGCCTTTCCTGATACGTTTTATGCTTAAGACCTTCCACCATTCTTGTAGCCCGTCTTTGGACCCGTTCCATTTTGTCAATATCTTTTTGTAGGTGAGGTCTCCAGAACCGAACACAGTATTCCAAATGTGGTCTCACCAGCACTCTATACAGCGGGATCATAATCTCCCTCTTCCTGCTTGTTATACCTCTAGCTATGCAGCCAAGCATCCTACTTGCTTTCCCTACCGCCTGATATGTAACTTCTTAACCATTAGACAAGACTCAATGGAAGGGAGGAAATATACCATAATTTCCATCAAAGGGCAACTTGAAAACTGTCACGACCAAAATGTATCAGTAGCTTATCTTAGCTTTGCCACAGTTTGGAGACCAACCTGATTTTAGAGCTAGCTTTAACGATTTATCTTAAAGAAATGTGCCTGTGTATTGTACTGGCCTTGAGATGCCTTTAGCACAACTCTTTGGCCAGTAAGATAGAGATGTGAACTTCTGCCCACAATCCTGTTTATGTTTTGTGCAATCTCCGGCCAAGTGTATTATCAGCATGTGTGAGGTCCTTGGTGCTCTGAGGTTGGTTATCTTGCAGATGTTCTGCTGAGAGCAGCAAGGACCTCACAGTTCCAACCATGAAGTACAAATATTCTTTTCTATCTGCATCTGCATTCGCTGAAAAAGGCCGGCTTTGAAATTCCAGATAGCACGGTTTTAAATCTATGGCGCAAACTGTGCTCTATTCATGCTCATGCTAAAATGAACAATTAGTGTGACTGGCTATGACAAACAATGCCGCTTGGCGGGACCCAGGGGAAGAGCCTTCTCTGTGGCGGCCCCGACCCTCTGGAACCAACTCCCCCCAGAGATTAGACTTGCCCCCACCCTCCTTGCCTTTCGTAAGCTACTTAAAACCCACCTCTGCCGCCAGGCATGGGGGAATTGAGATGCTCTTTCCCCATGGGCCTTTACAATTTCATGTATGGTATGTCTGTATCTATGTTTGGGGTTTTTTTATATTAATGGGTTTTTAAATCATTTTTAGTATTTATTGGATTATTATTGTACATTGTTTTATTACTGTTGTTAGCCGCCCCGAGTCTCCGGAGAGGGGCGGCATACAAATCCAATAAATAAGTAAGTAAGTAAGTAAGTAGGTAGGTAGGTAGGTAGGTAGGTAGGTAGGTAGATAGATAGATAGATAGATAAACACATCTCATTTATAATAAATAAAAGTTTAGGATTAGTCAACTTATAGTATTTATGTATCAACTGGCACTGCCTTGGAGAAAACCATGATGATGATAGAATCAGGCTTATAAGCCACATTCTTTCTTATCTACATAGGGCTGCCCTTGAAGACCATCCAGAAACTTCAACTGATCCAGAATGAAGCAGCACAGACAGTGATGGACATACCCTCACGTTGCCTGTGTAACTTTTCTGCTTCGCAAGCTGCACTGGATGCCATGCAGAATGAAGGCATTGATTATTGCCTATACAACTCTACATGGCATAGGTCTTGGCTACATATGGGAACACTCACCTCTCTTACTATCTGCCTGGCCAATTTTATCAAACCCATAAGGAATGCAGTGTAGTAACTGCATAGTCACATATATATATTTTTACAGAAATGGGAAATATGTATAATTATATATGGTTAATATATATGCTTGTGTAGGAAGGAGAATTTGTGACTATCTAGTTGCTATGGAGCTAGAACCCCAAGCAACCCGAAACAGTATAATAAATGGTGGAGAACAGCAGAAAATATAGCTCAACAACACCCAAAAAGCCAGCGTGAATGCAACTTATCTAAATAAATGAACTACTGGAGTGACTTTCCTTGTCACTTACTTCCACACTGAGCTATTCCAATTATTAATATGGCATGCATTAATTCTGTGTTGTGGCCATTTAGCTGTATCCTGTTTATTTTGGTTTGTGAGAGGAAAAGGCATTTATAAGCCCCTGGGATTTTTTCCAGACGTCGAATTTCCCCACTTTTTTTTTTTAACTCTCTGTACTTTGAAAGGACTGCTTCAACTTTACTCAAGGTTAACAGCTTGCACGAACTGATTTTTTACAACATGAAATCTGGATGGGATTACCAAAAAGATCACACAGCGAGCTGTTAATCCACATATCAGACTGAGAGCAGCAAAGCAATAGGGGTAATTAGCTGGCAGTTGGCTGGTCTATAAATCAAGGTTTTGTGCCCACATGTGAGGTACCTTTTGTTCCAAAAGATATTAAATACTTCTGTTAATTCAGTGTCAGGTCACCAAGTGATGCAAGGTTTTTCCCTGGGTCAAAACAAGCTTCTCAGCTGCAAACTGTTCTTCAAAAGCAGAGATTAGATAATTATTTTAATATATTATAGAACGGAGTGTTTCTGCAATATATCTGCCATGTTGACTTTATTAAATAAGGTTGCTACATGAATTGATGCCTATAATAGTGTTGGTCATTACCTATAAAGCCCTTCATGGCACCGGACCAGGGTATCTACGAGACCGCCTTCTGCCGCACGAATCCCAGCGACCGGTTAGGTCCCACAGAGTGGGCCTTCTCCGGGTCCCGTCAACAAAACAATGTCGCTTGGCGGGGCCCAGGGGAAAAGCCTTCTCTGTGGCGGCCCCGACCCTCTGGAATCAACTCCCCCAGAGATTAGAATTGCCCCCACCCTCCTTGCCTTTCGTAAGCTCCTTAAAACCCACCTCTGTCGTCAGGCATGGGGGAATTGAGACATTCTTTCCCCCTAAGCCTTTATAATTTATGCATGGTATGTTTGTTATATGGATGTTTAGTTTTATAATAAGGGTGTTTTTAGTTGTTTTTAGTATTGGATTTGCATGATGTTTTTTATTACTGTTGTTAGCCGCCCCGAGGCTACGGAGAGGGGTGGTATACAAATCCAATAAATAATAATAATAATAATAGAAACATAGAAACATAGAAGACTGACGGTAGAAAAAGACCTCATGGTCCATCTAGTCTGCCCTTATACTATTTTCTGTATTTTATCTTAGGATGGATATATGTTTATCCCAGGCATGTTTAAATTCAGTTACTGTGGATTTATCTACCACGTCTGCTGGAAGTTTGTTCCAAGGATCTACTACTCTTTCAGTAAAATAATATTTTCTCATGTTGCTTTTGATCTTTCCCCCAACTAACTTCAGATTGTGTCCCCTTGTTCTTGTGTTCACTTTCCTATTAAAAACACTTCCCTCCTGGACCTTATTTAACCCTTTAATATATTTAAATGTTTCGATCATGTCCCCCCTTTTCCTTCTGTCCTCCAGACTATACAGATTGAGTTCATTAAGTCTTTCCTGATACGTTTTATGCTTAAGACCTTCCACCATTCTTGTAGCCCGTCTTTGGACCCGTTCAATTTTGTCAATAACTTTTTGTAGGTGAGGTCTCCAGAACTGAACACAGTATTCCAAATGTGGTCTCACCAGCATTCTATATAGCGGCATCAAAATCTCCCTCTTCCTGCTTGTTATACCTCTAGCTATGCAGCCAAGCATCCTACTTGCTTTCCCTACCGCCTGACTGCACTGTTCACCCATTTTGAGACTGTCAGAAATCACTACCCCTAAATCCTTCTCTTCTGAAGTATTTGCTAACACAGAACTGCCAATACAATACTCAGATTGAGGATTCCTTTTCCCCAAGTGCATTATTTTACATTTGGAAACATTAAACTGCAGTTTCCATTGCTTTGACCATTTATCTAGTAAAGCTAAATCATTATAAGTCTTATGTACAATTGCCCAACAACCTATTCATCAGGTACCTTCAATTTACAACCTCTTTTTACTTAACCTGAGTAGAAGCTACTGAATCTATACAGCAACAAAACTGAGCGGCTTTTTCATTTGCTCAGGTTTCTTGGAATGAACAGGGCCCTTTGAAACCCGAGCCGCTCATTCCGAGAAACAAAATGATGTCCATCCACACAAACAAATCTCCATTCAGTTATCTGCCATGGTGAAAATCTGCAAAACGCACCATTTCAATTTTACTTCCTCTTCAAAGATTATTTTAAAAAAAAAAACACCCCAAGAAATTTAATTTTATTACATTCTAAAATAGATGGCAAAGGAACTTAGGGCAGGATCATATGATACTTTCACACAAGTGTGTAATAATAATTCATTCTACACTGTCACAGATCCACATAGAATTTGGATCTGATCCAAGTAGCCTTTATATAAACAGATTTTGACTTGCTCTGCAAAAACTCTTTCTCTAAATGTCCCAAAATTTCACACTGCCAAACATCTCAGCTATGTTGAGAAAAGCAATGCTTTTAAGGCTATTTCTGAACAAGGAAAGAGTATGTTATACCTGCAGTCACAAGACAGAAAGCTCTCATCGTAACATACTCTTAATGCATTTCTTTAATCAAACTCCCCAATTTCTTAAAATATTGCCATTCCTAATCAGGCTATTGGAAGATATTTCGTGAACTTTGAATAATGCTATTTCTGAGAAAACATTCTCTATCCCAAATTCTGCCAGACCTCAGAAACCCAGCTTTATAATTATACATAACAGCAATTATCAGACACAAATTTATAATTCAAAAGTCCTTTTGACATCCAATTTCAGTTACAATAAGATATTTCTATTGCATTATAGAATAAATAACCTCTATCTTAAAACAACGGATACTAAGAAATTCATCTGGTGAACTGAAAACTTATTTAAAAGTCTACATGATGAAGAAAAATGCCTCGAAGCAAACAAATTTAATCAACAAAGGATCTTTTTTAAAGGATTCAAACATCATGAAATGTGTGTCTAAATTTAAAAAGCTCATACTTGTCACATAATCAATTCTGGCTCCTAAAATTAATCCGGTATTCCCGCTTATAAAACTCTAAATCTTTTGTAAGTACTGTATTTTATAAAGATGATGGAATAGCATACAAAAATCACGACAGGATTTCAAATATCCATCTTGCTTTGCCTATAACTGTCACTATCTTGAAGCTCCTACACAGCAAGGGATGATTGCCCAAACTAACCTCCGTGCCATATCAACCCAGCTGAAAAATACTTTTCACTCGAAGATGGATTCAACAGGAAAGGGTTGCTTCCTCTGGAAAAAGTAAAATCGAAAGTTGAAAAGGCAGGACTTAAAAAAAGCTTCTTCTTGTCCTATCAAACAAGCAAAACTCCTCCCTTTTAGACCAAAGCGCTTCAATTCCTTCTAATCTGCATTGTAATAGAACCTATCAAAACTTGCAACTTGTAGAATTGTTTGGGAGGAGGAGCCCGCATGCTTCTATGAAATTGCTTCCATCTCAAATTTTGAACAGCTTGGACCTTCTCTTTCTCATTAGTCTAAATAAGATGAAATTTCTGGATCCATTCTTCTAGTGATACTTCATAATAAGTCTAACCATCCTTCTTGGTCACAATTGAACAGTGATGGCAAAACTTTTTAGCTCGCACGAATCCCAGCGACCGGTTAGGTCCCACAGAGTCGGCCTTTTTCGGGTCCCGTCGACTAAACAATGTTGTCTGGCGGGACCCAGGGGAAGAGCCTGCTCTGTGGTGGCTCCGACCCTCTGGGACCAGCTCCCCCCTGAGATTAGGATTGCCCCCACCCTCCTTGCCTTTCGTAAACTCCTTAAAACCCACCTCTGCCATCAGGCATGGGGGAACTAAAACATCTCCCCCTTGCCCATGTTGTTTTGGTGTTTGATTGATTGTGTGCTTGTTTTATATATATATTGGGATTGTTTTATGAATTTCTTAACTTAAAATTGTAATTGGATTGGTGGGTATTGGATTTGTCACTATGTAGAAACATAGAAACATAGAAGTCTGACGGCAGAAAAAGACCTCCTGGTCCATCTAGTCTGCCCTTATACTATTTTCTGTATTTTATCTTACAATGGATATATGTTTATCCCAGGCATGTTTAAATTCAGTTACTGTGGATTTATCTACCATGTCTGCTGGAAGTTTGTTCCAAGGATCTACTACTCTTTCAGTAAAATAATATTTTCTCATGTTGCTTTTGATCTTTCCCCCAACTAACTTCAGATTGTGCCCCTTTGTTCTTGTGTTCACTTTCCTATTAAAAACACTTCCCTCCTGGACCTTATTTAACCCTTTAATATATTTAACTGTTTCGATCATGTCCCCCCTTTTTCTTCTGTCCTCCAGACTATACAGATTGAGTTCATGAAGTCTTTCCTGATACGTTTTATGCTTAAGACCTTCCACCATTCTTGTAGCCCGTCCTTGGACCCGTTCAATTTTGTCAATATCTTTTTGTAGGTGAGGTCTCCAGAACTGAACACAGTATTCCAAATGTGGTCTCACCAGCATTCTATATAGCGGGATCATAATCTCCCTCTTCCTGCTTGTTATACCTCTAGCTATGCAGCCAAGCATCCTACTTGCTTTCCCTACCGTTTTATGCCATTGTTGTGAGCCGCCCCGAGTCTGCGGAGAGGGGCGGCATATAAATCCAATAAATGTAATCTAATCTAAAAGGGTGTGCAATAGCAGGCATGTGCCCACACCCATAATGTAATGCCCTCCTCATCCTGCTCATGTGTACAACCCCACCCCGCCACGCTTTCCTGAACCTTGGGGATAGTGAAAAATGACCCAACGGGCCAACCGGAAGTTCATCTCCAAACTTCCGGTTGGCCCGCTGGGTCATTTTTCACAATCCCCAGTGTTCAGGAGGCTTCCTCGAAGCCCGGGGTCAGCAAAACCGGGTGAAAAGAAGGCTGAAAACCAACTGGCCAACTTGCAAACACATGCGGGAGTTGACATAGGACAACGCCTCACATTCCGTCAGATATGGCTACGCATGCCACCTGTGGCACGCGTGTCATAGGTTCGCCATCACTGCAACAGAAGTAGTCAAGAAGAAAGTGATAGATAGGTAGTCCTCTTGCAACCACAATTGAGCCCAAAATTTCTGTTTTTAAAGTGAGAAATTTGTTAAGTGAACTTTTACAAACTTTCTTATCACGGTTAAGTAATCTGGTTAAATGAATCTGGCTTCCCCACTGACTCTGCTTGTCAGAAGATTGCAAAAGGGGGATCACACAACCCCGGGATCCTTCAAGGGTCGTAAGTATGAACCAGTTGCCAAGCACTTGAATTTTGAACACGTGACCATGGGGATGTTGCAAAGGTTGTAACTGTGAAAAAAACAGTCATAAGTCTTGTTTTTAATAGGCAAGTGAACACAAGAACAAGGGGACACAATCTGAAGTTAGTTGGGGGAAAGATCAAAAGCAACATGAGAAAATATTATTTCACTGAAAGAGTAGTAGATCCTTGGAACAAACTTCCAGCAGACGTGGTAGTAACTGAATTTAAACATGCCTGGGATAAACATATATCCATCCTAAGATAAAATACAGAAAATAGTATAAGGGCAGACTAGATGGACCATGAGGTCTTTTTCTGCCGTCAGACTTCTATGTTTCTAAGTCACTTTTTTCAGTGCTATTGTAACTTTGAACAATCATTAAATGAACTGTTGTTAAGTCAAGGACTGCCTGTACTAATTCATTATTGCCACGATCGGTCAATGTAATAATTTATAGCACCCCAATATGATTTTCTACAGCTCTAGATCCCCAGATGTTACAGATGGTTGTAAATGCAAAGCAAACATGTGTGTGACTATCAGGACTGGGTCATAAGTTGGAGGGCCATGTCTAAATGGTAGCTATGCAACCAGTCATAAGTGAGGGACTACCTGTTTACTTAAGGAAAAACAATCGCGTCTCATCCAAGAAAAATCAGTACTGAAGAAGCTTCTTGGATGAGAAGCGAAATGTCTTCAACAGAAAACATTTATTCTGCCCGTCAGAAATACAATTTTAAGTAAGATTTTACTGTTTTTCCAGATAAACTTTTATTCTACAAAGTTGCAAGCTTCAGTCTTTATATTCTTTGCCTATATAGACTAAAATAGCTACTCCCACTCCCTGACCTAACAGAAATAAATTATTATTTAAGGGTGTGTGTGTGTGAAAATTACATAAATTCATTTATCACAAAATCGTCATTGGTTAGTTCCAAATAGCACATGTGCCGATCTGTGGCCTTTAAAAAAAAAGCCATGCAATTGATTACAGTATACAGAAATAAAAACCTTACACATTTTAACATTTCCTACATCTTATAAGCAGTATTTCTAATTAGCTCCCACTCTTATTCTTTTAGTATTGTAGTAGAAGCAGGTGCTTCCTTTATAATAATCCTGATGTTGCAATGCAAACTGTGCTATATCTGAAGTGGTGTGATGTCTTTATTTATAGCAAGACTGTTCCATTAAAGATATTTCCTGCTAAGAACATAAGAATAGCTCTTCTAGATCCGGCAAAGACTCATCCCAGTGTTGCATGTGTGTCTTATGGTGGAAAGTCAGATACAGGTAGTCCTAAATTTACAAAAGTTCCCTTAGGGACTGTTCAAAGTTACAATGGAACTGAAAATAGTAACTTATGACCATTTTTCACAGTTGTGTAGACAGTTGTAGCATCCCCGTGGTCATGTGATTTACATTTGGATGCTTGACAACAAACTCACATGTATGACAGCTGCAGTGTCCCAGAATCATGTGGTCCTCTTTTGCGGGCTTCTCACAAGCAAAGTCAATGGGGAAAACAAATTCATTTAAGAACACTAATTTAACAACTACGGTGATTTGCTTAACAAATGTGGCAGGAAAAGGGACCACCTTCTGCTGCACGAATCCCAGCGACCGGGTCCCGTCAATTAAACAATGTCGCTTGGCGGGACCCAGGGGAAGAGCCTTCTCTGTGGCGGCCCCGGCCCTCTGGAACAAACTCCCCCCAGAGATTAGAATTGCCCCCACCCACCTTGCCTTTCGTAAGCTTCTTAAAACCCACCTCTGCCGCCAGGCATGGGGGAACTGAGATATTCTTTCTCCCTAGGCCTTTACAATTTTATGCATGGTATGTCTGTATGTATATTTGGTTTTATGATAAGGGCTTTTAACTGTTTTAATATTGGATTGTTATATGCTGTTTATCCTACTGTTGTTAGCCACCCCGAGTCTACGGAGAGGGGCGGCATACAAATCCAATAAATAAATAAATAAATAAATAAATAAATAAATAAATGTCATAAAATGGGACAAAACTCACTTACCAAAATGTCCCACTTAGTAACATAGATTTTGGACTCTATTCTCTCTCTCTCTCTCTCTAATTTAAATGCCGGCCAACTCAATGACTCTGGGCGGCTTGCAACAAGTAAAAAGAATACGTATTTAAAAGAACAATTTAAAAAACAATTACAAAATCCTAGTACAGTGATGGCAAATCTTTTTCCCCTCAAGTGCTGAAAGAGCACGCGTGCACACTATCGCTCATGTGCGGGTGCCCACACCCATAATTCGATGCCTGGGGAGGGCTAAAACAGCTTCCCCACCCCCCCCAGAGGCTGGAAATGGCCTGTTTCTCAACTTTTGGTGGGCCACGTAGGCTCACGTTTCACCTTCCCCAGGCTCCAAAGGTTTCCCTGAAGCCGAGGGAGGATAAAAACACCCTCCATCATTTCCACCCCCCAAGCCCGGAGGCTCTCTGGAAGCCGAAAATGCCCTCCCCGAGCCTCTGTGTGAACCAAAAATCAGCTGGCCAGTACACACATGCATGTTGGAGCTGAGCTAGGGCAACAGCTCACCTGCCAGCAGATATGGCTCCGCGTGCCACCTGTGGCCCTCGTGCCATAGGTTTGCCATAACTGCCCTAGTAAAAGCCATACATATATCTCAATACTGTATCTCTCATGGCCAGATCTAGATGGTATCTCACTCGGTCAACGGCTCCAGGCCTGCTGGAAAAGCCAGGTCTTTACAGCTTTGCGTAAGGACAGTAGGGTGGGGAGGGTACGGATCTCCAGGGGCAGCATGTTCCAGAGAGCCAGAGCCACCACAGAGAAGGCCCTTCCCCATGTACATTGAGGGCTATGTGTACTCATTGTGTGCACGGGTGTCCAATCGTGGCAACATTAAAGACTTGTGGACCTCAACTTTCAGAATTGAAGAGCATGGCTATTTGGTTAATTTTTATCCAGCTGAACCTAGAGTTTTTTACCATCAGTTTTGGTTTTCATCCCAAAACTCATTGTTTATCTCAAGTCAAGAAGATTTATGAACAAGTTGGAAATCGTTGTTTTCAATACTGAAACTTCTTCTGGAAAGAATTCCAGCCCTTTCTTCTTTGAAAAAACTACCCGTTTACTCCTATGCCTTGCTTTCTCATTATTAAACAGATAGTAATCCTTTGTGAAGTATTTGTGTCCTTTTGGAATTTTTTTTAAAAAATGTTATCAATGTTACTGGTAGGCCCTACTTAAATACATAAAGGAAGTCTGAGTAAATAAAGCTTCAGATAATTATTTTACAGTGACATTAACAAAGTGGACTGTGTTCATAGGAAAACAATAATAAGGGGTCAAAAGAAAAAAAATGTCAATGCCAATGGATGTGTTAGGTATATTTAACTTGCAGGTAGACATGATACTGTGTTTTCCCGAAAATTAGACACTGTCTTATATAAATTTTTGCTCCAAAAGTTGTGCTACGTCTTATTTTTGGGGGGTGCCTTACATTTCTCAAATAAGGCAAATTCACAGGCAGAAAAGCTGACACCCCCAAAGGAAGTGTACCGTACGATACACTGATTACAGTACGGTACCTGTCAGTATGGCACCCACACACACAAACGACGGCACTTATACGGTACAACCGTATACTCCCGCTATTGCAGCTTCCGGCCACCAGAGGAACTACAGTCTACGCACTGTAGTAGAGACTGTAATGGCGGTGAGACAGCAGCAGACTGTGTCTGCTGTACTGGACGGTACAAAGCGATGGAAGGGGCCAGCAGGGGACGCCACATTATTACGGTACCGCTATGAACAGCTTTGAATGGTACCGTATGTTTTTCCACCGTACCGTATGTAACCTTGACTACGCCTTATTTTCTGTGGGTGCCTTATATTAGCAAATTCTGCAAAACCTCTGACATGCCTTACTTTCGGGGTACAGTGATCCCCCGGGTATCGCGACCCCGATCATTGCGAAACGGCTATATCGCGAGTTTTCAACCCGGAAGTAACACCATCTGCACGCATGCCGCGCGAGTGTTTTAACAGGTCTCCGCCATCATGGGGAGCTTCCTAGCACCCCCCCCCGAGCCCCCAACCCGGGTTTGGGGGGTGCTAGGAAGCTCCCATTGTTGGCGGAGACCTTTTAAAACACTCGCGCGGCTTCCAAACTGAGTCCTGAAGCCAAGCGCAGAAGTTCGCCTTTGGCGCTTGGCTTCAGGACTCAGTTTGGAAGCCGCGCGAGTGTTTTAAAAGGTCTCCGCCAACAATGGGAGCTTCCTAGCACCCCCCAAACCCGGGTTGGGGGCTCGGGGGGGGTGCTAGGAAGCTCCCCATGATGGCGGAGACCTGTTAAAACACTCGCGCGGCTTCCAAACCGAGTCCTGAAGCCAAGCGCAGAAGTTCGCCTTTGGCGCTTGGCTTTAGGGCTCAGTTTGTAAGCCGCGCGAGTGTTTTAAAACCCCAATCTTCGGCTCCTCGCTGCTGCGGCGGAAGTAAAAACACCATCTGCGCATGCGCAGATGGTGTTTTTACTTCCGCAGCGCTACTTCGCGAAAACCCGATCATTGCGAGGGGTCCTGGAACGGAACCCTCGCAATGATCGGGGGATCACTGTACGTCTTATTTTCGGGGAAACAGGGTAGTTGTCTTCAAGCGTCTGAAAAGCTATGAGGTGGAACAAAACTACTCAGGAATGTTCCGTAAGACAGGATAAGAAATGCAAATTTCAAATTATCTCCGGTGGACATGAAGAAGAATTTCCTAACAATAAACGCTATTTTTTATATTTTTGCCTCGGGTGCTAGCGTTCCCATCAATGGAGTGTTTCCATCAATTCAACACAGGCTAAATCCGTTGACAATGCTGTACTATTGACCCTTGAGTTGAGCAGAGGATTGAGTTAGAATCAGTGGTCCTCAACCTTTCTAATGCCACGACCCTTAATACAGTTCCTCATGTTGTGGTGACCCCCAACCATAAGTCTAGTGCCAATTCTCCATCAGAGCTTTAAGCTGATTGAAAGGAAGGTCAGAGGGACACCCCCACTGTAAATGCCTGATTGGTCAGATTGTAAAAATAGGTTCCAAGTCGCCAGAATAGAAGCTTTAGTTCGTAACACCATGGGAAATTTGTCTTTTCCCATGGTCTTAGGCAACCCCTGCAAAATGGTCATTCGACACCCAAAGGGGTCGTGAACCCCAGGTTGAGAACTGCTGAGCTAGATAATTATCTATGTGTTGGTACTTGTTGCATATATTATATAAACACAAATAAAAACAAACTGTGAGATATGTCAATGTGAAAAATTTATTGACCCCCTAGCCTAGTTCAATCAATGCTTGGCTGCATAGCTAGAGGTATAACAAGGAGGAAGAGGGAGATTGTGATCCCCTTATATAGAGCGCTGGTGAGACCACATTTGGAATACTGTGTTCAGTTCTGGAGACCTCACCTACAAAAAGATATTGACAAAATTGAACGGGTCCAAAGACGGGCTACAAGAATGGTGGAAGGTCTTAAGCATAAAACGTATCAGGAAAGACTTAATGAACTCAATCTGTATAGTCTGGAGGACAGAAGGAAAAGGGGGGACATGATCAAAACATTTAAATATGTTAAAGGGTTAAATAAGGTCCAGGAGGGAAATGTTTTTAATAGGAAAGTGAACACAAGAACAAGGGGACACAATCTGAAGTTAGTTGGGGAAAAGATCAAAAGCAACGTGAGAAAATATTATTTCACTGAAAGAGTAGTAGATCCTTGGAACAAACTTCCAGCAGACGTGGTTGGTAAATCCACAGTAACTGAATTTAAACATGCCTGGGATAAACATATATCCATTGTAAGTCTTCTATGTTTCTATGTTACTAAAAGAGGAATGTATTTTAATGAAGCCTTCATATATCTAGCCTAACAACTGAACTTCATAAATTTCACAAACTTTTACTCTCCTCTTGTAAATTTCTTAATATAGAGCACTATTTCCCCACTTCAGCAATTTCTTCTTGAAGGAACTTCAAACCCCAGGTTTCTATTGCACTGGCATTGATGAGAGTACCGATCACTGAAATTCATACACCAAGAAAATTTGCCACAATTGGGAAATAAAGTTCTAAGGATTGAATGCCTCTGTTAGAAAGTAGTTCATGCTCTTGACTCTACAAAAAATTATAAAATCATTTGTAAAACTCTGAGTCTTCACTGATTTACATTCAGAGACACAACCTTTAAATGGAGAAGGTTTGGGACAACTTTGAAACATGAGTGCAGCGTAAAATTATTGACAAAATCAACAAAGAATGTCAGAACAACACTCAGAGGTCTACAGGGCTCTTACTTCAACCATTAATGGCCCCCTGGCATTGGACAAAAATTGTATTAATGAGAGAACAGAAAGATGGAAGCCATGTTCGGCCAGAACATTGATTATTGTCTCATGTTTGCCAAGCAAATGTAATAAATAAACAGCCCCGGAAGAATTTTCAGAAAAAGAAACCAGCTGAATCAAGTAATTAAATTTTTCCAGATCAAATGTATATCTTTTAAGTGTGACAAAAAAACCCTGCAAGTATGAAGAATGGAGATGGTGATTTACTTAGTCTCGGAGTCTTTGATGATGGAATTTTGTCAAAGGCTTTTTTGAAAAACCAAACATACAAAACGGATCAATCAACTTCATCTATCTGCCTGCTGATGCCCTTAAAAAGTTTAGAAGATTGGTGAAACAAGGCTAGCCAGAAAGTCTATGTGCTTATTTTTATTATGACTGCTACCAATTTGCCCAAAACAAATATTAAACAAACTAACCAAACTCCTTGGATCTCTTTTAAAATAATTTAGAGAAGTGTTTTAAGGGGAATAAACATGGCAGTCTATTAGTTTAAACCAAGATATCTAAGAAACCCTATGCAAGATCAGGCTCCTTTTCATCAAATTGGGTATTATGGAATATTTACCACCCTAATGCTTCAAATACCATATTTTTCGGTGTATAAGATGCACACCCCCCCCCCCAAAAAAAGAGAAGAAGGTGAAACTGTCTGTGCATCTTATACACTGAAAACAGCCGTTTTTGGCCATCCCCATATCCCATTTTTGGGAAGCCCAAAAACGGGGTGGACAGAGGGTCTGTGAAGCCCACAGAGAGCTCCTGGGGAGTTTGGGAAGGCAAAATTTCCCCAATTTTTGTGGGAAAATGGGCAAAAAATGGGGGCATTTTTGCCATCCTCCAGAACCCAGGAACTCTCTGTAGGCTTTCCATACCCTTTGCCCAGCCCATTTTTTTCACAAAAAAATCAGGCAAAAAAAGCCAGTTTTTCACAAAAAGTGGGATGTTTTTGCCTTCTAATTACAAAACAAAAAAGAATCGCTCTAAACATTATAAAGGCAGTCTTGACTTATAACCACAATTGAGCCCAAAATTTATGTTGCTAAACAAAAGTTAAGTGAATTTTGTTTAATTTTACAACTTTTCTTGCCAGAGTTAAGACAGTCACTTTAGTTAAGTTAGTACCAATATTGCTAAGTGAATCTGGCTTCCCCACTGCCTTTGCTTGTCAGAAGGCCACAAAAGTTGATCCTATGACCACAGGACACTGTAACCAACATAAATATTAATCATGCCCTCATCACCTCGAGGTTCGATTACTGCAACGCTCTCTACATGGGGCTACCTTTGAAAAGTGTTCGGAAACTTCAGATTGTGCAGAACGCAGCCGCGAGAGCCATCGTGGGGCTTCCAAGATTCACCCACGTTTCTTCAACACTCCGTGGCTTGCATTGGCTGCCGATCAGTTTCCGGTCACAATTCAAAGTGTTGGTCATGACCTTTAAAGCCCTACATAGCATTGGACCAGAGTACCTCCGGAACCGCCTGCTACTGCATGAATCCCAGCGACCGATAAGGTCCCACAGAGTTGGCCTTCTCCGGGTCCCGTCGACTAAACAATGTAGTTTGGCGGGCCCCAGGGGAAGAGCCTTCTCTGTGGCGGCCCCGGCCCTCTGGAACCAACTCCCCCCGGAGATTAGAACTGCCCCCACCATTCCTGTCTTTCTTAAACTACTTAAGACTCACTTACACCGCCAGGCATGGGGGAGTTGAGACACCTTTCCCCCAGGCTTTTTTATACTTTACTTTATGTTTGGTATGAATGTTGCTGTTTGGTTTTTAAGTAATGATAGGGTTTTATATGTTTTTAATATCAGATTTGTTCCATTGTTATATTGTTTTTATTGCTGTTGTGAGCCGCCCCGAGTCTTCGGAGAGGGGCGGCATACAAATCTAATAAATAAATAAATAAATAAATAAATAAATAAATAAATAAATGAATAAATAATCAGTTACCAAGCAAGCAAATTTTGATCACCTGATCTAGGGATGCTGAAACAGTCATAAATGTTAAAAAAAAAATCATAAGTCACTTTTTCATTGCCATTATAATTGCAAAAGGTCACTAAACAAACTATTGTAAGTTTGTTTAGTAGTCTACTAAAGTACTAAATATTAATTACAAGAGGTCTACTTGTAATGAATTTGCAGAATTGCTTTAAAACACTAATACGTCTAAGACTAAGAAGGTTGCACTTAAAAGATGGCATCTGATTTTCTTGTACAGGTGCAATGCCTAACTAAACTAGAAACTGATCATTATGCAATGCTGATGCAACAAATTAGTGATTCAGAAGCATATTTTTCATAACAGATTTACTCTGGAAGGATGTGTTAGAAAAAGAATCAAGTAATAACAGGCTAAGTAATTTCATAGAGTTGATACCACACTCTGTTCTGTGACATTTCTGCAGAGAAGCTGACCAGTGTCCACTTTTCTTGCTCCAGTAACCAAGGATACCATTCAAAGTTATTACCGTGTTTAATTGTTATAGAGAGATAATAATGTACTAATGCTGCAAGGTTAAGCACAATAAGTCAGCTTGGCAGTCACATCAAATATAAAGAAGAGGTTTTCTAATTAGACATATAATTCATCTTCAAAAACCATTAACAATTGTAAATAAGACCTAAAATGAAGTATGGGTCAATGAAGCTTTTCTTGTCATGGAAATGTATGTTTAAAAAAAAGCTTTGGTTGTTACCCAAACAGATTTATCATATGTATACTGCAAAGACATAGGATTCCCTATCTCTAACTTCTCCCTAGAGTTGACGAATACAAAACAGTCTATCTACATCACAGGGTTAGTTATGACGTACTGTAAGACATTGGGCCATTATCTTTAAAACATACAGGTTAAACGTATTTTTCCCAAAGAGAAGCAAAGTTCAAGAAGAATACAAAACAAAAGAGGTTAAAATCTATGATTACTCTGTTGATGCATGTACTGTATTGATTAGAGCAACCTTGAATGATGATGCTAAAAAAAGCCTAGAGAATTGAGTAAACTGAACATTAGATTTAATTTTGAAACATAACTTGCGCAAGTAAGTCCTGGTTATTTAGTAAATGCTTATTTATTTCCAAATCAAATAAAAGAATTGAAAAAAAATAAGAAATGCAGTTGATGTTCAGCCTGAATGTCTGTAACCCTTATTCGATGAAAAACACCAATTGCTCAAAAACATCTGTTGTATATTCTTAGTATGTCAAAGGATTCAATTGAGAGCAGAAAATCTTGTATAGTTTATGCCAAGATCCCACCATTATTGTTTATTTAGAGTATTTTTAGTGTTTTACTGTCAGAAAATTAATCAAGCAAAACAGACTCTCACGATTAAACAAACCACGCAGAAATATTAAAGTATATTGTTATGCTTAAGTATTCAACTTACAACCATAATTGATCCTAAAATTTCTGTTGCTGAGTGTGTTAAGTGAGTTTTGCTCCATTTTATGACCTTTCTTGCCACAGTTGTTAAGAGAATCACAGCAGTTTCTATGTTAGTAACAATGGCTTCCCCACTGACTTGGTCAGAAGGTGGCAAAAGATGGTCACATACCATGGGACACTGCAGCCGTCATAAATATGAATCAGATGCTAAGTGTCTGAATTTTGATCATGTGACTATGGAGATGCTAGAGCGGTCATTAAGTGTGGGAAAATAGTCATAAATCACTATTTTGTTGTGTTTATAACTTCAAATGAACTGTTGTAAGTCAAGGACTGACCACCTGTATTTTGGACATATAGTTGTTGTTATTATTATTGTTATTATTATTTATTAGATTTGTATGCCACCCCTCTCCGAAGACTCGGGGCGGCTAACAACAATATAAAAAGACAATGTAAACAAATCTAATATTAAAAACAATCTAAAAAACCCCAATTTAAAGAACCACTCATACATACAAGCATACCATGTATAAATTCTATAAGCCTAGGGGGAAGGAAATTTCAATTCCCCCATGCCTGACGACAGAGGTGGGTTTTAAGGAGCTTGCGAAAGGCAAGGAGGGTGGGGGCAACTCTGATATCTGGGGGGAGCTGGTTCCAGAGGGTTGGGGGCACCAGAGAAGGCTCTTCTCCTGGGTCCCGCCAAACGACATTGCTTAGTCGACGGGACCCGGAGAAGGCCAACTCTGTGGGATCTAACCGGTCGCTGGGATTCGTTAAAAGTCTTTCAGCCATTATTACTATACTTTTTTTAAAGATCAGGTTAATACTTTATTGTTAATTTCACGGAAGGTTCTCCCAAAGAGAGCTTTTAGAAATCAGTAGTTAATGACTTCAGAAAAACAAAATTGCTCTTGGTTTATTTGACAGTTAGGTTTCTACTGGAGGACCAGTTACATTTCTCCCAATAATGTTATTTTTTAATAAAACCTTCCCTAAATTAACTCCAAATAGCAATCTTTTATAAAGTAAATATAACACCTGAATTTGTCAAGAGCTAGACACAATGCAGGTTAAAATGATTAGTTCTTGAAAACTATTTAAAGAAAACAGGGCTATTTTTTATGAGCGACATGTGCACTTAATTGTGTCTGCTATATTATGAAGGTCTTACTTGTTTACACAGGAAATTTCACTGGGGTTATGGAAAATTTAAAAACAGAACTGCTGTTGAATAACAGTCAAGACTAATAA
Organism: Erythrolamprus reginae; assembly: GCF_031021105.1. Taxonomy (NCBI): domain Eukaryota; kingdom Metazoa; phylum Chordata; class Lepidosauria; order Squamata; family Dipsadidae; genus Erythrolamprus; species Erythrolamprus reginae. The sequence continues at coordinate 7,663,903 of NC_091956.1, forward strand.
GTCAAAACCAACTTGGAACTCAGAATGTATACTGATTTTTCTCTCTCTTAAAAGATAAAGATAACTGAGTGCTATTTCATATAATTAAGTGTATGGAAAAATCAGATAAAATGGAGAATTCAGAGCTTCTACACAAACATCTCAAATCAGCGATAGATATAACTGTCCATTAGGGACTCTTCACAGTTACAACAGCACTGAGAAAAGTGATTTATCATCATTTTTTACAATTACAACCAATCATTTGGCCGCTTGACAACTGGCTCGTAATTATGATGGTTGCACTGTCTGGGGTCATGTGATCACCTTTTGCAACCTGACAAGCAAAGTCAATGGGGAAGCCAGATTGACTTAATAATAGCCATGTTACTCTCTTAACAATGGCACTAATTCACTTAACGACTATGGCAAGGTCATAAAATGGGGCAACATTTATTTAACTGTTTCACTTAACAACATAAATGTTGGGCTCAACTGTTGTAAATTGTAAAAATATGTTAGGCAAATGCAATGCTTAGTGAAATTAAAAGTATTTCAAAAGAATTCTTTTTTGAAAAAAGTGTCATTATTAGGTAATTTTACAATTAATGCAAAATTATGAAATGTATGTATGTATGTATGTAGATTGTTCTGAGTTCGGGTTTTACCCCGTGTAATATTTTGAGTGTCTATGCGACGTTTCGGTGAAATCACATTCACCATCATCAGGCTGAAGTTGTTAGCTTCGTGCTGCTTTGAATATAGTTGTATGTGTGTGTATATATATGTGTGTGTATATATATAAGACATATATATATATGTCTTCCTTAATTTTCCCCTAAGAATTAAAAATGATATTTCGGAAGAACAAACATGTTGCTTTCATGGCATCAAAGTCTGCTGTGCAATTTTTATCTGAAAGAAACATAAAGAAAATGTGGAATGTCCTTTTTGTTTAAAGGACAATAAAAGCAGGATACAAGATACCCGAAAAATAATACAGCAGCATGGAATAAGCCTGTTAAAATAATTTTAGCGAATTTGGAAAGTTTAACTACAAAATGTGCTGCTGAGCAAAAATGTTCCAGATCGTAGACTGAGGAAAAACAGGATCGGTGTAGGTTTTCATATTATTTTCCACCACATCTCTAATTTAGGGCTGGAGAGACAGTTTGGTTTAGTGGTTAAGACACCAGGTGGAAAGTGGGAAACCACGAGTTCTAATCCTGCCTTAGGCATGAAAGCTGGATGGATGACTTTGAGCCAGTCACTTTCTGTCAGCCCATCTCAGCTCATAGGGTGGTTGTGGAGAAAGAAATATTATGTATGTTCTTTGCCTCTTTGTTATTAAATAAATAAATATGGTATTAAACTTGAAACGTAAGCACTTGAATTGCCATTCACCCAGAAAGCCTATTGAAATTTCCCAATAGGGCAATTCTGAAAATATCACAGAACATACCTTAGATTGTTTTGACATTCTAATTGGACAATTGACAATACAATAAGGAACAATAGAAAGAAAACCATTCAGTACAAGCAAATGCAAAAGGTTAAAATTCATTTTACTTGCTACCATTAAAAATGTGTTAACAATAAACAACTAAGAAGGCAAAGGCCCCTGGTTTTGAAAAAAAACCAACCATCAAATCACATCCTTATTTAATAGTTTATTATTATTATTATTATTATTATTATTATTATTATTATTAATTTATTAGATTTGTATGCCGCCCCTCTCCGAAGACTCTGGGCGGCTAACAACAATAAAGAAGACAATGTAACAAATCTAATATTTTTTTTAATTATTATTATTTATTTAGATTTGTATGCCGCCCCTCTCCGCAGACTCGGGGCGGCTCACAACAAAGTGAAAAAACCATTTACAACAAATCTAAATTTCTACTAAAAACATTTAAAAAACCCATTTTCTAAACACACATACATACACACATACCATTCATAAATTGTATATGCCCGGGGGAGATGTCTCAGTTCCCCCATGCCTGACGACACAGGTGGGTCTTAAGGAGCTTACGAAAGGCAAGGAGGGTGGGGGCAACTCTGATATCTGGGGGGAGCTGGTTCCAGAGGGTAATCTAAAAAAAACCCAATTTAAGAGACCAATCATACAAACAAGCATACCATGTATAAATTCTATAAGCCTAGGGGGAAGGGGGGGGAAATTTCCCCCCTGCCTGACGACAGAGGTGGGTTTTAAGGAGCTTGCGAAAGGCAAGGAGGGTGGGGGCAACTCTGATATCTTGGGGGGAGCTGGTTCCAGAGGGTCGGGGACGCCACAGAGAAGGCTCTTCTCCTGGGTCCCGCCAAATGACATTGGCACACGTGCCACACGGAGACATATCAGTGGACATGCAAGCTCAGGCCCAGTGTGCATACATGCGCTGGTCAGCTGATTTTCAGGCCTTCTGGGCCCACTAGGAGTCAGGAAACAGCCTGTTTTCAGCCCCCGGAGATGGTGAGAAGGCCCATTTTATGCTCTCCCCAACTCCAGAGCTTTTCTAAGAGCCTGGGGAGGGTGAAAATGGCTTCCTCCACCCCACCCCCAGAGGCCCTCCGGAGGCTGGAAATGTTCCATTTGCCAACTTCTGGTTGAACCAGAAGTTCCTTTTTTTTTTAAACTCCCCCAGGCTTCAGAGCCTTTCTAGGAGCCTGAGGAGGGCAAAAACAGCCTTCCCCATGTCACCCAGGAGGCCCGAAATGGCCTGTTTCCCAACTTACGTTTGCTGCCCATATCATTCCCAACATTTTCCCGCACTTATTGCATCTGCTGATTGCATCCGCCCTATTTAGGGTGACTCGTTCTCTCCTTAATGTAGGGGAAACGGAAGAGCCCCTGCAGGGTAGAACTGAGAAGTCTGCTCGGTTTCTATCGGATAAAATTGTTTGGATGCACCTGGACTCCGATTGGGCAATTCCAAACGAAATGACAGGGGCAGGTCTTAGTTCTATTATATGGGATAAATTTGAGCCTGTGACCATAGTTCCCTCTAAGCCAGAGGTCTTCAAACTTGGCAACTTTAAGATTTGTGGACTTCAACTCCCAGAATTCTCCAGCCAGCATAGTTGGCTGAAGAATTCTGGGAATTGAAGTCCACAAGTCTTAAAGTTGCCAACTTTGGGGACCCCTGCTCTAAGCTGAGCAGTGAGCAATCGCTCACTTAAAAATCATCATCAACTCAGAGTTTTCCAAACCTGCCCAGAAGCCGAGAGGGAAAGAGTGAGAGGGAAGAAGAGAGAGAGGAAGAGAGAGAAACAGATAGAAAAGAGGAAGGAAAAGAGAAAGAAAAAGAATGGGAGTAAGGAAGAGAGAAAGAAAATCAAAATCTAGTTTGAAACTAGCTCAACTATTTAAGTGGCATTTTGATATTGATAGAGTTGCCCTATTATGAGCTCACTGTTATAGACACACAGTACAGTATTTTATTTTGAAATTCTCTGAGGCAAAACAGGGTGGGTTTTTTATTTGTTTGTTTGTTTGTTTATTATTTCTGTGCCGCCCAGTCCCGAAGGGACTGCCGCTCAGACACTATACTTTTCAGCCCACCCGCAAATAAAATTAGAGGGAACACTGCCTGTGACTCCTGAGGAAATAGACAAGGCTGTGGAAGCTATGAGTTCCTCCACTTGTTTGTTGGACCCGTACCCCTTCAGGCTGGTTTCAACCAGCAAGGGGGTGACATGAGGCTGACTTCAGGTTTTAGTTAACATGTCCTTGAGTGAGGGGTTCCCCCCCGCAACCTTTAAAGGAGGCGGTGGTGAGACGCTTTCTCAAGAAGCACTCCCTGGATCCAGCGGAATTAAAAAACTTCCATCCAGTGGGACAAAAAGATGTGGGAAAGATTGTAGAGAAAGTGGTGGCACGTCAACTCCTATGGTCATTGGAGGAAACAGATTATTTGGACTCTTTGTCAATCTGGCTTCAGACCTAGCTATAGCATGGAAACTGCTTTGGTCATGCTGATGGATGTTCTGGGCGAGCCCGAGACGCGAGCCATTCCTGTATCTTGGTGCTACTTAACCTCTCAGTGGCTTTCGATACCATTGACCATGATATCCTTTTGGGACAATTAAGGGCGCTAGGGTTGGGAGGCACTGTGCTGCGGTGGTTTTCCTCCTAGTTCTCTGGTCGTTCACAGACAATGCTGGCAGGAGGACAGAGGTCGACCCCTTGTTTGTGGGGTACCTCAGGTCTCGGTCCTCTCTCCCCTCCTATCTATCTATCTATCTATCTATCTATCTATCTATCTATCTATCTATCTATCTATCTTATCCTATCCTATCCTATCCAATCCAATCCAATCCAATCCAATCCAATCCAATCCAATCCATCCATCCATCCATCCATCCATCCATCCATCCATCCATCCATCTATCTATCTATCTATCTATCTATCTATTTGATTTGTATGCCGCCCCTCTCCGTAGACTCGGGGCGGCTCACAATACAATAAAACAGTTCATGACAAACCTAATAATTTACAATTTAAAATATTTTAAAACCCTATTATTAAAAAGACATACTGTACATACAAACATACCATACATAAATTATATAGACCCGGGGGAAATATCTCAGTTCCCCCATGCCTGACGACAAAGGTGGGTTTTGAGAAGTTTACGAAAGGCAAGGAGGGTAGGGGCAGTTCTAATCCCTGGGGGGAGCTGGTTCCAGAGAGTCGGGGCCGCCACAGAGAAGGCTCTTCCCTGGGGCCCGCCAACCGACATTGTTTAGTCGATGGGACCTAATCGGTCGCTGGGATTCTTGCAGCAGAAGGCGGTCTCGGAGATATTCTGGTCCGATGCCATGAAGGGCTTTTTAGGTCATATTTAATAGCTATATGAAACCACTGGGTGAGGTCAGCTGACATTTTGGGGTGAGGTAGCAACCATATGCTGATGATATCCAGTTGTATGTCTCCACCCCATGTCACTTAAGTAAAGCAGTGCATGTGATGTGCCTGGATGCTGTGAGGATTTGAATGGGTATCAACCGGATCAGACTTAACCCAGACAAGACCGAGTGGCTGCGGGTACACACAAAATTCTTCCTCTGGAGTGAACACATTTATTCAGAGTTGGAGTTTCCCTCCCCCTTGAATACAAACATTCTAAACATTAACTACAAATCTTGAAAAAAGCCTTTTGCAAGGGCCAAAAGGCAGGGTATAAAAGCCTACACAAATAAAAAACCTGGAAGACCACATTGTCGTGGATACATGTCACACTTGCACAAAGTCTTCAGAAGTGAGCATTGTTTCCTTCCATCTACTGTACACAGTTTTGGCTGAAAACATGTCACGTGGGACAAATGTCATGCAATGCGAAGCAAACTTGTAGACCGAGGTCTCTTGTAAGGAAACAGCCTTTTAACAACCCCGCAACACATACACACCCCAGAGCCATTCTCCTTCCTAAATTTTCACCCAGATTATATATTGGCAATAAGTTACGTGCTGTTATGGGGGAAGGCTCGCAACAGCAACTGGAATGGGAAGGGGAGGAAACCACATTACAGAGCAAAAGTAAAAGTTAGTGACATGGGGAGTTTTCCAAAGCAACTTCTGGGCCGCATGTGCAGCTGGAGTAACTTTTAAGGGTGAGTAATAGTAATAGGAAGGAAAAGAGAGGGAGAGAGGGGAGAAAGACAGAGAAAGAAAAGAGAGGAAGGAAGGAAGGAAGGGAGGGAGGGAGGGTAGTGTAGGGCAGTGTTTCCCAACTTTGGCAGCTTGAAGATATCTGGACTCCAACTCCCAGAAGTCCCCAGCCAGCATTTGCTGGCTGGGAAATTCTGGGAATTGAAGTTCAAATATCTTCAAGTTGCCACAGTTGGGAAACACCAGTGTAGGGTTTCCTGCCTAAGCAGGGGGGTGGACTAGAAGACCCCTATCCAACTATTATTATTATTATTATTATTATTATTATTATTATCATTATTATAGAAATAAGAGAAAGACAGACAGGCAGAAAGAAAAAGAAAGAGAGGAGGAAAGAAAGAAAGAAAGAAAGAAAGAAAGAAAGAAAGAAAGAAAGGCCTTTCCACACGTCCAAAGCGCGTGGAAGCACCGAAAAGGGGAAAGTTGCGGAACGAAACAAAACCCACCACAAACGCAATCCCGAAAAAAGCCAGGAAAGTTGTAATGCCAGCGAACACACCAAATACACAAACACACACACGGGCCTGCGCAAAACCTCGGCTGACACGCAACCTTCCCCGCGTGTCCGGCCAGCGCGTTCCCACACACACACACATACATACACGCCGGCGTGACTTAACGCGCGCTTGACCTCCCTTCTCCTCACGCCCGGGGTTCCCCCTCAGAGGCAGGTTGGCCGGCTAGCCGGGCCGGCATCCCTTGATCCCTTCCTTCCCTTCGCCGCCGACCAGGCCCCGTGTGGCCCTGCCTGGGCGCTCACCTGCATCCAGCCCCTGGGGCGTCTGTCGACGGGGCTGAGGCGGCTGCTCAGGCGGCGGGGCTGAGGGCGAGAAAGACATGCAGGAGGCAGCGGCCGGGCCGGGGCGAGCGCAGGGCGGGCTCGAAGAAGCCACGGGCCTGACGCGGCGGCGGGGAGGGGGGGAGGTTGGCGGCGAAGCGGGCAGGCGGACACCCCCCCGGGCTGTCTTTCCCTCCTCCTCCTCCTCTTTTTTTTCTCCTCAGGCCTCGCCAGCACCAGCAGTAGCAGCGACGGCGTCAGCGCGGGGATTACAGCCGAAGGAGGAGCCTGGCCTGCCTCGACGCCGCGGCGTGAAGAAGGAGGAGCGCTCAGTCCGTCGCCACCGCCGTCTCCTCCTCCTGCGGCGGCGCCTCTCCTTCCCGCCTCGCCGCCGCCGCCTTTCTCCTCCTCCTCCTCCTCCCGCGCCTCGCGCAGGCCCATTTCGCGCCATGGCGCGCGCCTTTTTCCTCCCTCCCCCCCAACCAACCATGAAGGGAACCCCCCCTCGCACGCGCTTTCCTCCTGTCCCCCCCCCCTCACCCACCGCCACCCCGCGCGCGCTTTCTCTCTCCGTGAGGGGAGCGCGCGCGCGCTTGCGCGATTCTCGGCCCGGCCGGTTCCTCGGGGCGTGTGGCGGGTCCCTCGTGCGCCCCCTCCCTCCTTCCTTCCCGCGCTTTTCCCCCCCGCCAGGGTAAGGCCTAGTTCGGGCCTAGCGGCCCAGGGGTTAAGTAAAGTAGGCTTTTCTGTGACATGTGGACTTCAACTCCCAGAATTCCTGAGCTAGCATGATGGGCTCAGGACTTCTGGGAGTTGAAGTCCACAAGTTGTAGAAGAGCCAACTTTGCCTACCCCCGGGCCCTAGCCTGAAATACTAGAGGAGAGCTGGCCTTAAGGGTGCCGGTGGGCTGCTGCAGGTGAAAAGGGGGACAGAAGGGGAAGGGCTTGGCCTTGCAACGTGTTATTTGTTTGTTTGTTTGTTTGTTTAATTAATTTATTAGATCCAATACATAATACACATTGACGAGAATAGATATGTAGTAATATAAGTAAAGAAAAGAATAGAAGAAAAGATATAAAAGTATAGGTGAACAAATTTGAAAGGAAGAAAAGATAAAGGAGAGACAATTGGACAGGGGACGGAAGGCACACTGGTGCACTTATGCACGCCCCTTGCTGACCTCTAAGGAACCTGGAGAGGTCAATCGTGGATAGTCTAAGGGGAAAATGTTGGGGGTTAGGGGTTGACACTACTGAGTCAGGTAATGAGTTCCATGCTTCGACACCTCGGTTGCTGAAGTCATATTTTTTACAGTCAAGTTTGGAGCGGTTAATATTAACTTTGAATCTGTTGCGTGCTCTTGTGTTGTTGCGGTTGAAGCTGAAGTAGTCATTGACAGCTAGAACGTTGCAGCATATGATCTTGTGGGCAATACTTAGATTGTGTTTTAGGCGACGTAGTTCTAAGCTTTCTAGATCCAGGATTGTTAGTCTATTTTCGTAGGGTATTCTGTTTTGAAAGGAGGAGTGAAGGGCTCTTCTGGTGAAGTATCTTTGGACATTTTCAAGGGTGTTGATGTCCGAGATGTGGTATGGGTTCCAGACAGATGAACTGTATTCAAGGATGGGTCTGGCAAAGGTTTTGTAGGCTCTGGTGAGTAGTGTGAGATTGCCAGAGCAGAAGCTATGGATGTTCCGTCACTGGAGGTTTTTTTAAGCCCACTGGAAAGCCATTTGGCTGGAATGGTATAGGCCAGGGGTAGGCAAACTTGGCTCTTTTATGCCTTGTGGACTTCAACTCCCAGAATTCCTGAGGCAATCATGCTAGCTCAGGAATTCTGGGAGTTGAAGTCCACATGTCACAGAAAAGCCAACTTGTCACAGGCCAGCTTGAGCTAGGGGGTTGGACTAAAAGACCTCTGGGGTCCCTTCCAGCTCTTGATATTCTGTAAAAGTAGTCCTCGACTTGTTCTGTCGGGGTCTCTGATAGGAGCCTCCTGAAAATTCAATGATACAAATTTCAGACACACACACACACATTTGAAAATTCAAAACAATGTTCTTTATCCCAAAAGTCAAAATAAACTAAGCACTCTCTTTGTATTGCAAAGAGCACTCTTCCCAAAACAACCAGGTAGTCTGTACAATTTCCCTTAAGCAGTCATTAAGTACTTAGCCAGCAGCTGCGGAGAAACTTCACACCCCTTCTTCCAACAAAGACACGCTGCTCTGCTTTGGTTTCAAAGGCGTTTGAAAAAGCAACAAAGTCCAGCACACAAGATTCCTGACGAAACTGCAACAGATATTCTTCCACAACGGCCAAACCCACATGCTGCTATTTATAGCAGCAGCCCTAATTGCTGGAGCCCCACCCAAACACAGGTGGCCTCCCTTATTTCCTGTAATATGTTCTTACTTGGTCTCTTCTACGCATAATTCTGCACTTGCGGGGATCCAAAATGTCATTATCTGAAGCTATAGAAGATAAGGAAGATTGACTGCCTTGGCTGTGTGCCAAGCCCTCCTCTGCCGAGTCACTCCCACCTTCTTCGTCCGAGGAAACTAAACTCTGAACTGACTCTATCGGCAATAACACAGGCCTGTGACATATTGAATTTTCCGCCTGCATCCACCTCCCCATTCCCTGGGGCAGGAGCTGGGCCAGAGCCAACCACAACATCGACTTAACTACAGTTGGGTTTAGTGCCTGTTCGAACTGAAAAAGATGACTTATGACTGCTTTTCACACTTAATGACGGTTGCAGCATCATCATCAATTCAAAGTGTTGGTAATGACCTTTAAAGCCCTACTTGGCATTGGGCCAGAATACATCCGGAACCGCCTTCTACCACACGAATCCCAGCGGCCGATAAGGTCCCACAGAGTTGGCCTTCTCCGGGTCCCGTCGACCAAACAATGTCGTTTGGCGGGCCCCAGGGGAAGAGCCTTCTCTGTGGCGGCCCCGGCCCTCTGGAATCAACTCCCCCCAGAGATTAGAACGACCCCCAACTTCTTTGTCTTTCGCAAATTACTCAAGACCCACCTTTGTCGCCAGGCATGGGGGAGTTAGGATATTCCTTCCCGTAGGCCATTACAAGTTATGCACGGCATGTTTGTGTGTATGTTTGGTTTTTATAATAAGGGGTTTTAGTTGTTTTATGAAATTGGATTGTTACATGTTGTTTTTTATCATTGTTGTTAGCCGCCCCGAGTCTGCGGAGAGGGGCGGCATACAAATCCAATAAATATTAATAATAATAATCATGGTCACGTGACCAAGATTGATGGTTGCAGTGACCTCAGATGGTGTGATCCCCTTTTGCGACCTGACAATGGGGAAGCCAGGTTCACTTGTAGGATCACCTACTTGAGCAAGGGGGTTGGACTAGATGACCTCCGAGTTCCCTTTCGAACTCTTCCGCATGCACGGAAGCAAAGAAATCGCCACAAATCAACAAAACCTCACGGACGCGAGCATCCTCACGTGAGATTTTGCTTGTGGCGCATCCACAGAAGCTGAATCTTGTGCCCACACCGGTCACCAGGAGTGCACCGGTAGCACCGCCGACGGGCAGCCCTTCTCTGATTATTAAGTGTTTCTTTACTCTTCCTTCATCCACGAGTATTTTATTCAAAGCCTCAGTTTTTACATGACTTTCCACATTTCCAGTCGAATTATCCTCCTTCCTAGGGGGTCAGAAGTGGAAAATCTTTGTGGATGTTGAAAACTACATTTCCAGAGATAAACTGTTGAGTGTTGCCTGCAAGATGTCTGCATTGGTTGCCGATCAGTTTCCGGTCACAATTCAAAGTGTTGGTTATGACCTATAAAGCCCTTCATGGCATCGGACCAGAATATCTCCGGGACCGCCTTCTGCCGCACGAATCCCAGCGACCGATTAGGTCCCACAGAGTTGGCCTTCTCCGGGTGCCGTCGACTAAACAATGTCATCTGGCGGGTCCCAGGGGAAGAGCCTTCTCTGTGGTGGCTCCAACCCTCTGGAACCAGTTCCCCCCAGAGATTAGGATTGCCCCCACACTCCTTGCCTTTCGGAAACTCCTTAAAACCCACCTCTGCCATCAGGCATGGGGGAATTGAGGCATTCCCCCTCCCTCCCCCCGGGCTTATATAATTTATGTATGGTGTGTCTGTGTATATATCTGGTTTAATAATGGGGTTTTTAAATTTATTTGGATTTGTTATGAATTGTCTTATTGTATGCTGTGAGCCGCCCCGAGTCTACAGAGAGGGGCAGCATACAAATCTAGTAAATGAATGAATGAATGAATGAATGAATGAATGAATACCAAAAGTAATTGAGGAAGGCTGTTTTTGATACTGCCTTTTGTTTTAAATAGGGCAATGCAGGAAAGAGGCAGATAGAATAATCCTAGTTACACTGGGATTTTGAAAGAATTTGGGCAAGGGCCACAGGTTTGCCTATTTCTATTTTAGAACTTCCAAAATTGTGGAAATGTAGAAAATTTATACCAAAAAGTAAGGAGACTCTGCAAGAGAGAGAGAGAAAGAGAGAGAGAGAGAAAGAAAGAGAAAGAAAGAAAGAAAAGAGAGAGAGCGAGAAAGGAAAGAGAGAGAGAAAGAAAGAGAGAGAGAAAGAAAGAGAAAGAAAGAAAGGAATTTTTAATTAATTAATTAATTTAAATAAATAAATATAGATTGATGGATTCAGATGACAACCAAGTACTGTCAAAATACAACTGAAAATTGGAAAAACCCACTCCAAAATCATCTTGATCCTGAATTTGAAGCAGTGCCAGGATAATTTATTCGAAACCAAGTATAGTTTGACAATTGTATTGTGATATCATTGCAACTGTCCTAAATAATTGTAACCTGTGAAATCTGAATGCTTATAATTATACAAGAGAATTATTAAAACAGGAAATGACTCACGCTGGGCTGGGTTTCTTTTTGACCTTCAAGGGTCTGCAGGCATATTTTGAGGGAACCTTGGCTTACGTGAAACCTGATTGGATCCACTCTATAATTTGTTCCTTCCAAATAATATATTGCTCGGATCGCCCTTTTCCTCCTCCAAAAAGAATTTAAATGTTTTCTTGCATTAATTTTTCAAACTTGGCTCATGTTTATAGTCTATTTTTGTACACAACCTCTGCAGCCCACAGGGCTATACTGTAGGTGACAAAGGAAGCCTGTGGCAATACGTTGCATCAGATCTGAAAATTGCAAGATTATGTGTCAAAGAAGGGAAGCCGGTGTGGCTAATGGATTGAGAAATTGTGTTGGGTCACCACCAGTGATGGGATTCAGCCCGTTCGGGTTGGTTCAGCCGGAACCGGTAGTGGCGATCTGTGGGTGGATCCATGTGCAATTCTAGCCTATATCCAGTGCGTTACCAGTGCGCTCTTAGTGACTGGCGAGGGTGGGTGCATGCGCTGACGCTAGACTCGGCTTCTGCCCATGCACAGGAAGCGACTTAAAAAATAAATAAATAAAACAGACTTTATTAAACAATTAAAGTTGACAAACATGCTTCACATTGGTTGAAGTTTTTAGGCTTTTATTTCAGCTGTTTATCATTCTTTTTTCTATATAGATTCTAAATCCGTTAAATATATTTGTTATAATAAGCCTAAGTTGAATTTGTACATGATAAAGAAAGGGAAAGGAAAGGAAAGAAAGGGGAAGATAGAAAAAGAAAGAGATATTTTTGGTCAACTGTTTCCGTTGACTCACGTATTTAAGCCAACTGTTTCCGAATAGATTTATGCTATTAGTGAATTCTTAATTTCTATAGACATCGTTTTTGTACAGTAAGATACAGTTATTTAGAGTAATATATGAATAAAGATAAAAGCAGAGGCAATATATATTGTCATGTGGTCAGCGGGTTAATACAGTATTTGTTCGTTTCTGTATCAAATTGTATTTTAAGTAAGGTTTATTTCTATCGGTTGATGGCCTAGTCTATTTATTTCATATATCTTGTGCGCAGCCCATTGACTTTGCTTGTCAGGTTGCAAGCCACTCCCACCTAGTCACATGGCCGGCAAGCCACTCCTACCCAGTCACATGACCATTAAGCCACACCACTGTCAAACTATTCACTAAGGTGCATTACTATTAGTCTTCGCATCATTCCTATCACCCATCTCCTCCCACTTATGACTGTAATTTGTTGCTTGTATCTGTTCTGCCGGTGTGTCCCCACGATAGAAGGAAAACCAAAAGTCTTTATCAACAGAAAAGCAGAAAAAACTCCCTTTTTAAATGTCAAAGGGATTTTCTGGTACACACAAGGCACAGGTGAAATGCAATCCAATTTCTCATCCACTAACTGGGAAATTGAGTCCAAATTCCAAAGTCCAGTAAGTCCACACAAAGTCTTGAAGAGGGAAACAGCAAAACCACGATCTTGACGAAACTATGAATCAGATAAACGTCCACGAGGCTAAACCAGCACGCTGCTCTTTTTATCTGTAGCACTAATTACAGCAGCCCCACCCAACCACAGGTGGCCTCATTTTCTCTTGTAATAATCCTTCAGTTGTTCTCTCCTATGCATCACTCTACGCATGCGTGGATCTGTCATAGGTTCTTGTTCAAAATCCAGGGATGATAAGGATGATTGATCTCCTGGGCTGTCTGCCAAACTCCCCCCTTCCCTGCTACTCACACTTCCTTCGTCAGAGGAGACTTCGTCGGGAGATTCTATCGGGAGCAAAACAGACCTGTGGCATGTGAATATTTTCCCCACCTCCACCTCCACATTCCTTGGGGCAGGAGCTGGGCCAGAGCCAACCACAACACTCAGATATTTCACAAAATCGGGATCTTAATGATTCATCTCTTCAACTTGGGATACCTGGTAAGGCTGCTTCTAGACAGTGTGACTCCTAACTCTTAATAAATCATGTGTTTTTGTCTACAAGCTGCAACAGAATCATCATCAACTGCCTGTCTCCGCAGGGATCATCGGCCCATTTGCTAGATTTCAATCTATTAGGCTGTATCTGATAACATAATATCCTGCTGTATTATACTTTTTCCCAGCCCATCGGAGAAAAAATAGCAAATACATGACCCTTATGGGAGTAAAAATCAAGATTTACTTCTGCAATTACTACTTTAAGATCGTCTTTTATTACCTGGGTAACATGTTCCTTGTCCACAAAAGATAGATTAAAAGAATCCCATTAAGCCACTCCAGGTAAAATGATAGGTCTCTTCTACCTACGCTGCCTCTGCAGATCTCACATTGTTGACCTCTCTATCAAAACTCAACATTCTAGTATTAAGAGGTCTGGCAACTGAACCAGTTAATGATGTGTAATAATAGTTTTGTAGCTTTCTTAGACAGACATTGTGGTTTGTCAGACCTCAAGGGATTTTCCCTTTTATTACAGTTGTTCAAGTGTTACAAAGAAGACTGACGGCAGAACAAGACCTCATGGTCCATCTAGTCTGCCCTTATACTATTTTCTGTATTTTATCTTAGGATGGATATATGTTTATCCCAGGCATGTTTAAATTCAGTTACTGTGGATTTATCAACCTTGGAAGTTTGTTCCAAGGATCTACTACTCTTTCAGTAAAATAATATTTTCTCAAGTTGCTTTTGATCTTTCCCCCAACTAACCTCAGATTGTGTCCCCTTGTTCTTGTGTTCACTTTCCTATTAAAAACACTTCCCTCCTGGACCTTATTTAACCCTTTAACATATTTAAATGTTTCGATCATGTCCCCCTTTTTTATGTGTTATGGCTCTTCCCTTCCTTTCATCCAGCACAAATTAATGAGTAATACATAAAAATAATAAAGATAATAAAGATATTGATAAAATTGAACGGGTCCAAAGACGGGCTACAAAAATGGTGGAAGGTCTTAAGGATAAAACTTACAAGGAAAGACTTAATGAACTCAGTCTGTATAGTCTGGAGGACAGAAGGGAAAAGGGGGGAGGTGATCGAAACATTTAAATATGTTAAAGGGTTAAATAAGGTTCAGGAGGGAAGTGTTTTTAATAGGAAAGTGAACACAAGGACAAGGGGACACAATCTGAGGTTAGTTGGGGGAAAGATATCAGAAGCAATGTGAGAAAATATTATTTTACTGAAAGAGGAGTAGATGCTTGGAACAAACTTCCAGCAGACGTGGTTGGTAAATCCCCAGTCACTGAATTTAAACATGCCTGGGATAAACATACTGTAGATCCATTCTAAGTTAAAATACAGGAAATAGTATAAGGGCAGAGTAGATGGACCAGGAGGTCTTTTTCTCCTGTCAATCTTCTATGTTTCTATGAAAAAACATCCTTAGTACAACTGATAAAATGGTAACATTTATTTAACACAGACAACTATCTGTTTTGGTGAATCATATTTGTAGCTCAGGGTTGTGTTGTGTTCTCCTTAGTGCTCTCTGAGTTTGTTTGGTTGCTTACTTGCAAATGTCTCATTACCCAAATAGGTAATATCAGTGTGAGTGAGTCTGGGATTTGCTTCCTGGTCAAAAAAATAAAGGGAACACTTAAACAACACAATATAACTCCAAGTAAATCAAACTTCTGTGAAATCAAACTGTCTACTTAGGAAGCAACTCTGATTGACAATCAAGTTCACCTGCTGTTGTGCACATTCAACTTTGTACAGAACAAAGGATTCAATGAGAATATTTCATTCATTCAGATCTAGGATGTGTCTTATTTATTTATTTATTTATTTATTTATTTATTTATTTATTTAATTGTTATGCCGCCCTTCTCCTTAGACTCAGGGCGGCTTAACAACATGAGTGTCCCCCTTTATTTTTTTGAGCAATATACAGTGGTGCCTCTACTAGCATTAACAAATGCATCACTTAAACATTTACATATCAGGCTAAGTCATTGTTTGTTTATGTGTTTGTTTGGATTTCAATGCCGGCCTTCTCCGCAGACTCAGAGCGGCTTACAAAATGGGAATAAAATACAAAATACTATAGCAAGAGGAACCCAAATATAAAACTAATATTAAAATCCCAAAGATATAAAAACCAGGCATTCCCATTCATTCTAACTACAATCATGCAATATTTAATTAGATTAGATTAGAATAAAATAGAATAGAATTCTTTATTGGCCAATTCTGACACAAGGAATTTGTCTTTGGTGCAACCACAGTTCATTCAGTAAACTGCTGTTGGTTAATAAATCATGGTTTATAAACCACAGGGAGTTGAAACTGAAAGGATTGTAAGGTGTCTTTCCTAACAGCCATGCCTGAATTAAGTCTTTAGTTTCAGACAAACAAGCACCAGAGCAGCCTTTGTTCGCGCAACCCCGTTAAATTAATGCAACAATTCGTTGTCCCACTTTTTCTTTCCCGGGAGGCGGAACCTTTCCTGCCGACTCCGTGTTTCTGGTCGGACCGCTTTTGGTAAAGCACCACTGCGCTCCCCCCCCCCCCCCGACCAAGATGGCGCTGCCCGTAGTACGATTCTGCTTCCAGAGAGGTGAGAGTCTCGATCCGCCGATGGATTAAATCAGTAGAAGCCCTCCCCCACCCCCTTCCCAGCTTAATTTGTCTCCAAAATGTCTCAGCTTGGAATTTTCCATTGATGAGAAATACATTGATCAGGAACGGTGGTTTGAAATGGGGTTATTGCAGCGTTTCTTAATCAGTTGCCAAATAGTAAAGGTCTTTGCAAAAATCATATTGTTTTAATTTGCTGAAAGTAGGATTTTTAATGAAAATATATTTATGGTAATATCTAATGGGGTTAATATGGTTAGGTTTGCAAGATAAATATTCTACGAACACATGCCTGCCAGCAAAGCCATGGAGCTAATTTAAAGCTCATTGAACCCACCGTCATAATTTAACAATTAAATTAAATTTAATGTAATTTAATGTAATGTAATTTAATTTAATTGACTTTTAAGGTGCCCAATTCCTTGCGGACTCTGGGCGGTGTACAGTAATAAAATTGATAATATATAAAAACAATAATCAACAACATAATAAGACAATGACAGTATTAGACAGTTTAAAAACTCCAAAATACAACAATCGTTCAACAAACATTCATACTTTTTGGGCCGGGCTAGTTGGTCATGCTCAATTTATATGATTAATGCATATAATATATGTATAATGTAAATATTGCAATATAACTGCAGTATAAAATATAATTATTTTATTACATTTTTACCTCTCTATAAGATGCCCCGAGTCTGCGGAGAGGGGCGGCATACAAATCTAATATTTAATCTAATCTAATATCTAAGTTATTATTATTATTATTATTACTACTACTACTACTATTACTATTATTATTATTTTGGGTGACTTACATGTAATTATTAACTATTCTAATATACTGTAATATACAATTTATATCTAACCCAGAAGGGATTTTTTCCCCATTGAATGAGAAGCTACTTACCGTAATTGCTTTTTGATTAAGTGTTAATTGTAAATCCAGGTGTGTCAACTGTTCAAAGAGTGTCTTTTTAGTGGTATCCTTCGGTCATTGGTAAAAGGGTGAAAGCAGACAAATTATTTTGTAGTAGGGAAGTTGGTGAAATTGGTGTGAAATCTAAAAGTAAAGCTAATTTCCCCAAATCTAGGGTGTGTTTTTATTAATTATAGATATACTGTACTCAGAGCAGGCTGGCCTTCATCCTCCCCACCAGCCATCAAAAATGACAGAGCCTGGCTATGGGTGAATAATTCTAAAGAAAACCTATGAGTACTTCTGAAGAAATAGACATTTTAGATTCTATTCTTATATAAAATACGGTCAGTTCTGAGAGCAGTTCTTAATTGTAAACTGATTTCTCCAGTGTCTCATTTGGCTGCAGATCAAATGAAGGTAAATGGTTGTAATTTTTAATTTGGGGGAAAAAAAATCATCCAACAGTTATTTAAAATATATTTTAAAATTTGAGAACGGAAAAGTCTAGTTAGTTCTGCCAAAACATGTTGGAGTACTTGCAGATATCGGCACTGTGTTGTCTCTGGATCTTTTTCTGTTACAAAGGTCTAGAAAAGCCATACCAATTTATACAATTAAGTGATATGACCAGCAATATCTTTTCTTTTGGTATAGCATTTTGGATTGTTATTGTTTTTGTCTTTCTACAGTTTTTGCTCAGAGTTCTAGCCATATTTCCTCTAGAATTGTTCAGTATCCTGCAGTGGTTCCTTATTTTACCAACTTACTTGTTCCCAGCAGAAAGTATGCTTCAAAGTAAGTAAATAATGGGGATTAATTTGATTAGTTAACAGAAATATTTATATATATATACACACATACACTCCGAAGACTCGGGGCGCCTCACAACAGAATAAAAACAGTATAACAATGGAACAAATCTAATAATAAAATATATAAAAACCTCAGCAATTAAAAACCATACAGCACATACACATCAAACATGAAATATAATAAGCCTGGGGGAGATGTCTTAGTTCCCCCATGCATGGCGATATAGGTGGGTCTTAAGTAACTTGCAAAAGACAAGGAGGGTGGGGGCCGTTCTAATCTCCGGGGGAAGTTGATTCCAGAGGGCCGGGGCCACCACAGAGAAGGCTCTTCCCCTGGGGCCCGCCAAACGATATTGTTTGGTCGATGGGACCTGGAGAAGGCCAACTCTATGGGACCTTATCAGCCGCTGGGATTTGTACGGTAGAAGGTAGTTCCGGAGGTATTCTGGTCCAATGCCATTAAGGGCTTTAAAGGTCATTACCAACACTTTGAATTGTGACCGGAAACTGATCGGCAGCCAATGCAGCCCACGGAGTGTTGTAGAAACGTGGGCGAATCTAGGAAGGCCCACGATAGCTCTCGCGGCCGCATTCTGCACGATCTGAAGTTTCCGAACACTCTTCAAAGGTAGCCCCATGTAGAGAGCATTGAAGTAATCGAACCTCGAGGTGACGAAGGCATGAGCGACTGTGAGCAATGACCCCCTGTCCAAATAGGGCCG
>NC_091956.1:7684789-7745673 GCF_031021105.1 Erythrolamprus reginae
TAGCATTTCACCCCTGGGCTCATCCTTTCTACCCAGAGGTGGGTTCCTGCCTGTTCGTACTAGTTCTAAAGAACCAGTAGCAAACTACTAGTGACTTCACGGAGCCAGTTCTGTTGGCGCTGGTTATTTTTAAAATAAAAAATAAATATATATACAGTATATTTTTTGCACATGCACAGAAGTCTAATTTTCAGCACTGCATGCACAAAGCGCCCACGCAGCGTGGGAGAAAGCAAACCGTCGGTGAGATAAAGTAATGCAATTATTTTTTAAAAAAGTAATTTATTGAACAGATTTGCACAAACACTTAAAATTCTTCAAAGTACTGTCCTTGGGCCTCTACACATTTTTTCCAGCGACTCTGCCACGACCGGTACGCGCCCTGGAAGGCGTCTTCAGGAACTTCTCGCAAGGTCTTCGTCACAGCTGATTGGAACTCTTCTATGGATGAAAACCGGGTTCCTTTCAGGGCTGCCTTAATCTGAGGAAACAAAAAGAAGTCTGCTGGGGCGATGTCAGGTTTCGCGGCAAAGCTTTGCGTCGTCCCCCCACACCTACTCCAAGTGCTTCGGTCCCACTCCGACCAATAGGAGCAGCGCGGGAAATTCAGTTGCATCACTTTTGGAACGCACCCTGTAGAATTCAACCCTGCTTCTGTTCTGCCTGACTGGGCTCAGGCAATGCGTAACAGTCCAAGGAAAAGAAATCAAACACACACGTGCTCTTCTAATCAGCAAACTTGTATTAAACAAACAAAAAAGGGTTACTCAAAAGAGTCCTTAGTGTCAGGAAACAAGGATAGTGCAAGGCTTACTTCAGCCGCATGCAAAAACACAGGAAAAAGCAAACAAAGACAACCTGGAATGAGCAACGACGTTTCAGGAGTCCTTTTGAATCTTTGGAGCAAACAGCAAGTCCCAGAGGTTTCACCTCCCACGTGTCTGAAAAAGCTGGGTTGAAAATTCTGAAGGCACGGAACGGAAACTTCAGAGCAGGAACCACAAAATAACACAGATAAACAGCCACAGTTTGCCTTGTGCCTCTGTTCCCTTTTATACCTTTAGCCCTCATTAAGGGAACCACACCCAGCCCTCAGTATAAGAACCACGCCCAACCCAGGTGCTACTCTGATGTCTTGTAATAATCCTTCAATTGATCCCTCCTTTGCATCGCTCTTCTGCTACGCATGTCTATGAATTGTTCTGCAGAGGAATCCAAGGACGAAAGGCTGTCTGAGGGACTGCATGCCAAATCCCCTGGGCTGTCTGCTGAGTCCTGCGAACCAGTGGCCTCTTCCTCCTGGCTGTGTGCCACGTCTTCCTGGCTGTCAGCCAGGCTTTCGCACTCACTTTGTGCCGCATCTCTCCCATCTATGGGAGCAACGGCTGGCCCAGACCCAAACACAACAGCTTCTATCATAGGCAAGAAACTGGGTGGGCTCTATTCAAAAAACTGCGTATGTATCAGGTCTTGACATCTGGAAAGCATAAATCCTGTTGAAAGCTTGAGTTCCACAGCTGCTGTTCACTAGGCTGGTTTAGCAATTAACAAGATTTCTCCTATTTTGCAGCCAAGAATTGCTTTGTTTCATCTAGTTACAGATGGGGTCTAAGACTCATATAAATCACTGAAAATCTATTGTTTTGACTTTTAGAAATCTTATTTGGATTCCCCCCCCCCTCCTTTGGCTTCTTAAGAATTCCCCTGATATTCTGCACACATTTTCCAAGGAATCTCTGTAGCCATAAATATAAGTTATTCTTACGGGAAAATTAAAAGAAAGGCCAACAACTTAAGAATTTAACATCTGCGTCCGAAAGATAATTCTCTGATTTTTCAAGGTCTTGCATTGAACAGGCAGTTTCACTCTTTTTTTTCTTTTTAAATTTTTTTTAAAAATATTTTTTTATAAATTTTTAACACGTTTAATATACACACAACATAAAACAGTGCATAGTGAAATGTGCCCACCACCCCGACACACACACATAGCCCACTACCAATCGGGGGTGTTTCTTATATAATCCACTTTGACCTAAGAACAATTTATCTATTTACATATTACAGAGTGATTCCAATTCATTTCTTGTAGCTTGGTCTCGGATTCTAGTCGTCATATATCGTCTTACCTTGTCCCACCGTCCCATCAGCTGTCCCAACTCAGTTTCATTATCCAAATTTATCCTTTTATCCATCATTTCAAATTGAATATGGTCCACCATGTACTTATACCAACATAGAAACATAGAAGACCTCATGATCCATCTAGTCTGCCCTTATACTATTTCCTGTATTTTATCTTACAATGGATCTATGTTTATCCCAGGCATGTTTAAATTCAGTTACTGTGGATTTACCAACCACGTCTGCTGGAAGTTTGTTCCAAGGATCTACTACTCTTTCAGTCAAATAATATTTTCTCATGTTGCCTTTGATCTTTCCCCCAACTAACTTCAGATTGTGTCCCCTTGTTCTTGTGTTCACTTTCCTATTAAAAACACTTCCCTCCTGAACCCTATTTAACCCTTTAACATATTTAAATGTTTCAATCATGTCCCTCCTTTCCCTTCTGTCCTCCAGACTATACAGATTGAGTTCATTAAGTCCTTCCTGATACGTTTTATGCTTAAGACCTTCCACCATTCTTGTAGCCCATCTTTGGACCCGTTCAATTTTGTCAATATCTTTTTGTAGGTGAGGTCTCCAGAACTGAACACAGTATTCTTTTCTTAGGGGTAGTGATTTCTGACAGTCTCAAAATGGGTGAACAGTGCAGTCAGGTGGTAGGGAAAGCAAGTAGGATGCTTGGCTGCATAGCTAGAGGTAGAGGTATAACAAGCAGGAAGAGGGAGATTATGATCCCGCTATATAGAATGCTGGTGAGACCACATCTAGTCTGCCCTTATACTATTTTCTGTATTTTATCTTAGGATGGAATTATGTTTATCCCAGGCATGTTTAAATTCAGTTACTGTGGATTTATCTACCACGTCTGCTGGAAGTTTGTTCCAAGGATCTACTACTCTTTCAGTAAAATAATATTTTCTCACGTTGCTTTTGATCTTTCCCCCAACTACACATTCAACTTTGTACAGAACAAAGTATTCAATGAGAGTATTTCATTCATTCCGATCTAGGATGTGTTCTTTGAGGGTTCCCTTTATTTTGAGTGTCTTTGTGACGTTTTGGCGGAATCACATTCACCAACATCAGGCTGAAGTTATTGGCTTCGTGCTGCTTTGTATATGGTTATTCCATACCATATTGAAAGCAACACAAAGCCTACATATACAACACCCACCCACCATATTTTTCTGAGTATAAGCTGCACCTTTTAACTCGCTGAAAAAGAATGGAAATATCTATGCATCTTACACATTGAATACGTCCATTTTTGGCCTCCTGATGTCCCGCCCCTTTTTGCAAAAATGGGGTGTGCAGAGGATTTGGGAGGGTTAGGGTCCTCCTGGGGGCTGGGGGAAGGCCAAAAAACCTGTTTTTGCAAAAAAAAAACCAACCCTGGGCTATTTCCGTCCCGTTTTTGCCTTCTCCAAACTCCCAGGAGCACTCTGCAGGCTTTCCAAACCCTCTACATGCCCCAATTTTTGCAAAAACAGGTGAAAAGCCCCCCCCCCCCCCCCCCAAAAAAAAAAATCCTGGGATGTTTTTGCCTTTCCCCAACCCTCAGGATCACTCTGCAGGCTTCCCAAACCTTTGGCGTGCCCCATTTTTCATAAAAATGGGTCAGTTTTTTGCAAAAAAACCCAGATGCATTTTTAAAATAGGTGCTTAAGTTGCATGTATAACTGCCAAAATATCAAATCATGACCAACCTTTGTTGTTTCAGATTTTAAATGAGGAAATTACAGCAGATTTTTATATCGCGGTGCCTGACATGACAGGAAAACTTAATCTTTTAAAGAATTTTCTGAAACAAAAGTATCCGTCCATGAGAAATGGTAAGAAAATATGAAAAATATTTTTTTCTTTTAAAAAAAACTTGATTACATTTTTAAAGTAAAGAGATAAAAATAATAATAATTAATAGCTGTGATAAAAGCCAAATGCCACTCAAACTTCATCATAAAAGCTCCAGAAACCGTAAAGCCTACAAACTTGAAACTTGCCACATATACAGTATTCCTTTTGGCTTCTAGATGCTTGCCAAGAAAGGATTTTCTGCTTAAGCAGAGGGCTGGACTAGAAGACCTCCTAGGTCCCTTCCAACTCTGTTATAAGCAGTGCTTGTCGTGTCGAAGGAATTCTTCATATTCTTTTTAGATTGTGATCTGTTAGTCTTCCCAGTTGGAAAGAGAAATGGCAGATTATCTGGTTTGCTCCTATGTTGAATGTCAAATATGTAAGATGAATTTAATTCTACTTTGCGTCTTTCTTTCTTTTTTCTTTCCTTCCTTCCTTCCTTTTCTTCCTTCCTTCATTCCTTCCTTCATTCTTTCTTTCTTCCTTCCTTTCTTCCTTTTCTTCCTTCCTTCCTTCCTCTTCCTTCCTTCCTTCCTTTCTTGCTTTCCTTCCTTCTTTCTTTTTTCCTTCCTTCCTTTTCTTCCTTCCTTCCTTCCTCCCTTCTTTCTTTTTTCCTTCCTTCCTTTCTTTCTTCCTTCCTTCATTCTTTCTTACTTTTTTCCTTTCTTCCTTTTCTTCCTTCCTTCCTTTCTTTCTTGCTTTCCTTCCTCTTCCTTCCTTCCTTCTTTCTTTTTTCCTTCCTTCCTTCCTTTCTTGCTTTCCTTCCTCCTCTTCCTTCCTTCCTTCCTTCTTTCTTTCTTTTTTCCTTCCTTCCTTTTCTTCCTTTCTTCCCCTTCCTTCCTTCCTTCCTTTCTTTCTTGCTTGCTTTCCTTCCTTCTTTCTTTCTTTTTTACTTCCTTCCTTTTCTTCCTTCCTTCCTTCTTCCTTTCTTTCTTTTTTCCTTCCTTACTTCCCTTCCTTCCCTTCCTTCCTTTCCTTCCTCCCCTTCCTTCCCTCCCTCCCTCCCTCTTTCCTTTCTTTCTTTCTTTCTTTCTTTCTTTCTTTCTTTCTTTCTTTCTTTCTTTCTTTCTTTCTTTCTTTCTTTCTTTCTTTCTTTTTGAAACAGGTGCTCTTAGTTACAACATCCCCCAGACGCTTAATTTCTTCAAAATCTGCCATGAATATGCAGTGACCAACGACAACCTCATCCAAACCCCGTTTGCAATGGTACGTTTTGCGAAGCATTTTAGCCAATGATTTGGCTGTGTGTGAGTTCAGCTTGGGAGAGAGTTTAATCATGTATTAAAAAATTGTTGGTACCGAAAACAAGCATACTACAGTGGTACCTCTACCTAAGAACGCCTCTACTTAAGAACTTTTCTAGATAAGAACCGGGTGTTCAAGATTTTTTTGCCTCTTCTTAAGAACCGTTTTCTACTTAAGAACCCAAGCCCGGAAAAATTTCCCAGGAAATTTGAGAGTGGCACGAAGGCCCGGTCAGTTTCCTGGCATTCCCCCTTTAATCCCGGCCATCTCGGGCTTTTCTGGGCTGCCAGAGGAGCCTTTCGGTGGCGCTTAAGGAGGCTTTGGCAGTCCAGAGTGAAAGGTGTGTCTTCTTTTCTCTGGGTGCTTGGAGAAGGAATAAACCACTTCGCTTTGGTGATTTCCTTGTGCTGCCTCCCATACACCCGGCGCGAGGTTGCCTCCCGGAGCATCTGGGCGTAGAAAGGCAAAAGGGGGTGCTTCAGACAAACTGAGGAGTCATCACAGTGAAGAAAAGGCGCCGGCTACAAAATGAGCAAGCGAGAGGAGAGGGCAGCCCTTCAGCATGGGAAGAAAGAGGAAGCAGGTAGCAGCAGCAGCTGCCTTTCGGTCAAAGGAGCGGGAGGTTCCCCTCTCGCCTGCCTGGGTTTCTCTCTGGCGCAGTGTATGGGAGGCAGCCTCGCGCTGGGTGTATGGGAGGCGCGTGCTCCTCGCCACCTCGGAGTCCCTCTTTTTTTTTTTAAGCCTTAAAGTTTTGGATTTTTTTGATTCCCCTCACCTCACCTTCTTCCTTCGGCAGCGACTGTCCTCCTCCTCTTCCTCCTCCTCTTCCCAACCAAATTCCAAGCTTTTATTTCTTTCCTAATGGGTTTGCACGCATTATTTGCTTTTACATTGATTCCTATGGGAAAAATTGCTTCTACTTACAAACTTTTCTACTTAAGAACCTGGTCATTAAGTTCTTAAGCATAGGTACCACTATATACTGCTCAAAAAAATAAAGGGAACCCTCAAAGAACACATCCTAGATCTGAATGAATGAAATATTCTAATTGAATACTTTGTTCTGTACAAAGTTGAATGTGCACAACAGCATGTTGAAATTGATTGTGAACCGGTGTTGCTGCCTAAGTGGACAGTTTGATTTCACAAAAGTTTGATTGACTTGGAGTTATATTGTGATGTTTAAGGGTTCCCTTTATTTTTTTGAGCAGTGTATTTACAGTGATTGAATTTGAATGAAAATTAGAAAACTAACCTTCGCTTTTTTTCACGACAGGGTATTATTACTGGGCTAAAGACACTATTAACCACACTTAATTAACAGCACTTGCAGCCTTTAATTGATGAGAAAATGTTTATCCTTTTATTAAATTAAAAAACAGTGCATTGATTAAGTATTTACCCTGCAATTTTTATAAACCTGACAGCATTTATTGTTTATTTTTTTCTTTTATTTTTGCATTCCCTTTTTTCAGCTGGACATGCCTAATGATCAGATACTTGCCAATCTGGACAGTATTATTAAGGACATTTGCAAACACAAAACTTCAAAAAGTGGTGAGTCACTCTTTTTTTAATCATTTCTTAATCGATGCCGATAGCTAATGATAGTGCCGAAATGAATATAAGTTTGAGGGGTGGGGAATCATTTTGCTAGCTTCAAGGAGAAAACAGTAAAATAATAATAATGATGATAATAATAATAATAATAATAATAATAACAATAATGCAATGCAGTCTACATGAGACTTCAGCTGGTATAGAAGGCAGTGTTGCGTGCAATTACTCCATCTTTACGCGAACTGCATTGATTGGCAGTCGATCTCAGAACGCCGGTCAAGGTGTTGGTTATCACCTTTAAAGCTCTAAATGGCTCAGGGCCAGACTATTTATGGGACCA
The DNA here is from genome assembly GCF_031021105.1 of Erythrolamprus reginae. Taxonomy (NCBI): domain Eukaryota; kingdom Metazoa; phylum Chordata; class Lepidosauria; order Squamata; family Dipsadidae; genus Erythrolamprus; species Erythrolamprus reginae. The sequence continues at coordinate 7,691,916 of NC_091956.1, forward strand.
TTTCCTCCCTCATACCTCGCTGTAGCCAGTAAGGGCCCACAGAGCCGGCCTTCTCCAGGTCCTGTCCACCAAAAAATGTCAGTTGGCGGGACCTAAGGGAAGAGCTTTCTCTGTGGTGGCACCAACCCTATGGAACCAACTGCCTCCAGAGATCTCCTCCCCTACCAGTCTTCCAGAACTTTTCTGGCAGGCCTGGAATTAGAACTAGACTGATTGTAATGTATGCATGTTTTTAAAAAATGATATTGTTTTATTATACTGCTGATTTTATTGTTGTATTTTTTACTTTGTTTTTTTTAAACTATTGTTGTATTTATAAGTGCTCTGAGTCCGTTTTGGAGTGAGCGGCATATAAATACAGTCGATCGATCGATGGATAGATGGATAGATAGATAGATAGATGGATAGATAGATAGATAGATGGATGGATAGATAGATGGATAGATCGATAGATAGATAGATCAATAGATCAATAGATAGATAGATAATAAACAAACAAACAAACAAATAAATAAATAAAATGCATTTTCATGCTAAACAATAAAGAATAGTAACAGGGAAAATGTCAAGCAATAATTGCCTAATAATGCTGTTTCTAATAATTTTGCTTTGCATCTGCAAGCAATCTTCCTTCTTTCAGAGGGAAATTTCTTTCCTTAAAATAAAAAACCCCAAACCACCTTTTCGTTCCCTTTAAGAAGTTGTTTTGAGAGTTTTGAGAATAACCACCCGCTTTAAAAGAGGCCAAATTATTATACAGTGGTACCTCGAGATACGAGTTTAATTCGTTCCGGACCTGGGCTCTTAAGTCGAGCAGCTCTTATCTCGAACGACTTTTCCCCATAGGAATTAATGTAAATAATTTTAATTGGTTCCAGCCCTCAAAAAACTCACAAAGTTAGTCTAAATTATGCAGAAAGACATGTTTTTAATGAAGAAATGTACATGTACATATAAATGACTAATGAAGTTTCTTTCACTTAACTTGTAAACTTTCTTAAACTTTTAAATTTACATATGTTCCACTTCTCTGCCACCCAATCCTGTAGGACAGAGGTCCCCAACCCTTTTTGCACCAGGGACCGGCTTTAAGCGATCAAGAGAGGAATGGGTGAATGAATGGACGGAGGGTGGGAAGGAAGGAAGGAAAGAGGGAAGGGACAGGAACAGAGGAAGGAAGCAAGGAAACTTATGAAAGGGGAGAGTAAGAGAGGAATGAGTGAAGGGAGGGAGGGAGGGAAGAAGGTGGGAAGGAGAAAGAAAAGAAGAAATAGAGGAAGGGAAGGTAAAAGAGAGAAAGAAAAAGAGCAAGAAAGAAAGAAAGAAAGGGGGAAGGGACAGGAACAGAGGAAGGAAGCAAGGAAACTTATGAAAGGGGAGAGTAAGAGAGGAATGAGTGAAGGGAGGGAGGGAGGGAAGAAGGTGGGAAGGAGAAAGAAAAGAAGAAATAGAGGAAGGGAAGGTAAAAGAGAGAAAGAAAAAGAGCAAGAAAGAAAGCTGCAAGCCCCCCAGGCCGGCTGCAACCTTTTAAAACACGTGCGCCGCTTCGCAGCTGTCTCCTGAAGCCGAACGCGGAAGTTAGCGTTTGGCTTCAGGAGACAGCTCCTTGGCGCTTGTATCTCGAATTTGGGCTTGTAAGTAGAACAAAAATATCTCTCCCCTCCCAGCTCTTATCTCGAGTTGCTCTTAAGTAGAGCAGCTCTTATGTCGGGGTTCCACTGTACTTGAAAAGTCCCCCCCCCACACACACACTTTTTTTTTTGTCTTCTGGAAGAATTAACTCAGTTAGGAAATAAAATAATAATAATTTCTCCCTGCCAGGATGGGAAACATTTGCGCAGGAAGTTCCTATCTTGGGAATGTTTTTGAACAGCCTTGAAGAACCGTATCAGATGTTTCCCAGTTCCAAGTAAAATGTTTGGGGTTCTGAGAACTTTGTTTTGAAGGTCAGGGCAGAAGGCACGGTCGTTTTGTTTTGGCGTCGGAACAATAGGTCGCCGTTTTCAAGGACTCGACTTGGAGCGTTCCAGCTCTTTGGAGGGTATCAGTTAAGCTGTTTTTTTTCTCTCCTGCACAGGGATTAGAATGGTTTGTCGAGGTTGGTTGGTTTTGTGGTTGGTGGTGGTTGTTTTTTTGCACAGTTAGGATGACAAAAAAAGCACAGGTAATCCTTGGCTTAGATAGATAGATAGATAGATAGAATTTTTTATTGGCCAAGTATGATTGGACACACAAGGAATTTGTCTTGGTGCATATGCTCTCAACGTACATAAAATAAAATATACATTTGTCAAGAATCATGTGGTACGACACTTAATGATTGTCATAGGGATCAAATAAGCAATGAAGAAGCAATATTAATAAAAATCTTAGGATATACGCAACAAGTTACAGTCATACAATCAACATGGGAGGAAATGGGTGATGGAAATGATGAGAAAAACTAGTAGAATAGAAGTGCAGATTTAGTAGAAAGTCTGACAGTGTTGAGGGAATTATTTGTTTAGCAGAGTGATGGCGTTCGGGAAAAAACTGTTCTTGTGTCTAGTTGTCTTGGTGTGCAGTGCTCTGTAGCGACGTTTTGAGGGTAGGAGTTGAAACAATTTGTGTCCAGGATGTGAGGGGTCAGTAAATATTTTACCCGCCCTCTTTTTGACTCGTGCCATATACAGGTCCTCAATGGCAGGTTGGCAGCAATTGCTTTTTCTGCAGTTCTGATTCTCCTCTGAAGTCTGTGTCGGTCCTGTTGGGTTGCAGCACCAAACCAGACAGTTATAGAGGTGCAGATGACAGACTCAATGATTCCTCTGTAGAACTGTATCAGCAGCTCCTTGGGCAGTTTGAGCTTCCTGAGCTGGCGCAGAAAGAACATTTTTGTTGTGCTTTTTTGATGATGTTTTTGATGTCAGGTGACCATTTTAGGTCTTGAGATATGATAGAACCTAGAAATTTGAAGGTCTCTACTGTTGATACTGTGTTGTCTAGTATTGTGAGAGGTGGAAGGGTGGAAGGGTTTCTCTTAAAGTCTACCACCATTAGGATCATAATTGAGCCCCAGATTTCATTTTCTAACCAGGACAGCTGCTACGTCAATTCTGCCCATGTTTATGACCTTTCTTGCCACAGTTGTTAAGTAAATCAATTCAATATCAACTTTATTTGATTAGTCAATCGACCATATCGAAACGAGGAAAAGGACCACATCGGTCGTCATAAAACCGTGACTGGTTAAAATACAATAAAATGGGCTAAAATAGAGGGAATTTGAATAAATAATAAGTTAAAATGCAGTATAATATGCTAAAATTGAGTAGTAAAACATGAGAATATAACTCGTGCGTAGGATTATATTAAGTAAATCACTACATAGAACATAGAAACATAGAAGATTGACAGCAGAAAAAGAGACCTCGTGGTCAGCCCTTATACTATTTCCTGTATTTTATCTTACGATGGATCTATGTTTATCCCCGGCATGTTTAAATTCAGATATTGTGGATTTACCGACCACGTCTGCTGGAAGTTTGTTCCAAGCATCTGCTACTCTTTCAGTCAAATAATACTTCCTCACGTTGCTTCCGATCTTTCCCCCAACAGATTGAGTTCAGTAAGTCTTTCCTGATAAGTTTTATGCTTAAGGCCTTCCATCATTTTTGTAGCCCGTCTTTGGACCCGTTCAATTTGATCAATATCATTTCGTAAGTGAGGTCTCCAGAACTGAACACAGTATTATTCCAAATGTGGTCTCACCAGTGCTCTATATAGCGGGATCACAATCTCCCTTTTCCTGCTTGTTATACCTCTAGCTATGCAGCCAAGCATTCTACTCGCTTTCCTTACCGCCTGACCGCACTGTTCACCCATTTTGAGACTGTCAGAAGTCACTACCTCTAAATCCTTCTCTTCTGAAGTTTTTGCTAGCACAGAACTGCCAATACAATACTCAGATTGAAGATTCCTTTTGCCCGTGCATCATTTTACATTTGGAAACATTAAACTGCAGTTTCCATTGCTTTGACCACTTACCTAGTAAAGCTAAATCATTTGCCGCATTGTTCACCCATTTTGAGACTGTCAGAAATCACGACCCCTAAATCCTTCTCTTCTGACGTTTTTGTTAACACGGAACTACGATAGCTAAGCTGGAAATACGGTTGTTAAGTGAATCCATCTTCCCCGTTGACTTTCAAAGAAGGTCTCAAAATTGGATCTCAAAGGTGACACTCAAAAGTGTCATAAATCCAATCAGTTGCCAAGTGTCTAAAATATGGGGATGTACAATGGTTGTATACTTTTTCTTTTTGTTCTTTCTCTTTCTCGTCATTAATTAACCCATCTTTTCGCTCTCAATTTTTATTTCTTCCCTAATCTCTCCCATTTTTGTTTATTTTAAGGTTCTTTTATAACAAGTATGAGCATTCGAAGTTCAACCAGCGAAAATTTAGATGTGAAAGTTGAACAGTTTCTCCCCAAAGAAGCTCTGGGACAAAAGTCGAAAGAAGCGGAACGGACCAGCGAAGAAGATCAGCAAGAAACAGATGATTAAGAAGGTGGCAGAAATGTCATTTCCCTCGTATAAAAACGATAAAAGGCCGGTTCTTGTAGCTTCATCCAGAGTTTCCTTCAAGTTCCCGTCCTGAATGAGAACTTTGCACCAATTTCAGTGACAATTGAATTGTCTCCAAACCTGAAGCTCCTTAGCACTGTTAGATTAATACTCCCCAAAATTTGGGGCCTAGAAATATCTAGGAACTACTAATATATTACTGGCTGAGCACATCTGGAAAGCCTGCTTGAGCTGACATAATTTTTCAGTGCAAACCATTCTCCGTTTGTAAAAAGAAAGATGTGATTGCACGTTTTTAAAATTAAAAATGAAAAGCATTGTTTATAGTTATTATTATTATTTATTGGATTTATATGCCGCCCCTCTCCGAAGACTCAGGGCGGCTAACAGCAATCATAAAACAGCGTACAATAATAATCCAATACTAAAAATGATTAAAAAACCATTAATATAAAAAAACCAAACATACATACAGACATACCATGCATAAAATTGTAAAGGCCTAGCGGGAAAGGGAATATCAGTTCCCCCATGCCTAACGGCAGAGGTGGGTTTTAAGTAGCTTACGAAAGGCAAGGAGGGTGGGGGCAATTCTAATCTCTGGGGCAAGTTGGTTCCAGAGGGTCGGGGCCGCCACAGAGAAGGCTCTTCCCCTGGGTCCCGCCAAACGGCATTGTTTAGTTGACGGGACCCGGAGAAGACCCACTCTGTGGGACCTAACTGGTCGCTGGGATTCGTGCAGCAGAAGGCGGTCCCTGAGATAATCTGGTCCGGTGCCATGAAGGGCTTTATAGGTCATAACCAACACTTTGGAATTGTGACCGGAAACTGATCGGCAACCAATGCAGATGTTATGATTGATCTTAGAAGCGTCCATGTCCCTTAGGTTTCTGTTTTAGTTGGGGGTTTTTTCCCCAACCCACGGACAAATTGATCGTATCTTTAGTTCAGTTATCTTTATTGTCATTGCACCTCGTACAACGAAAATTAAATGCCATCTTTAGTGCACACCATACATTAAAAAGAACTCCACAAGCATGCACCCTTCACGTTCTATACAATTGAACTGAAAACTCCTGCATTAATATTGAACTATAAGCTCTGGGATAGAAGCTGTTTTTCAGTCTATTTTGAGAGTCTTTTAAGGGGGAAAAAAAATTAAGAACCTGATTGGTAGCTTAATGTGGCATGTTTTTTTTTCCTCTCAAAGTTTTTTTTATTTTTCTCCATATTCAACATAATAATTTTCAATACATATCATTATTCAAATATAATAAACTAGATCACATTCATAGAAACATAGAAGACTGACGGCAGAAAAAGACCTCACGGTCCATCTAGTCTGCCCTTATGCTATTTCTTGTATAGGATGGATATATGTTTATCCCAGGCATGTTTAAATTCAGTTACTGTGGATTTACCGACCACATCTGCTGGAAGTTTGTTCCAAGCATCTACTACTCAGTAAAATAATATTTTCTCACATTACTTCTAATCTTTCCCCCAACTAACCTCAGATTGTGCCCCCTTGTTCTTGGGTTCACTTTCCTATTAAAAACACTTCCCTCCTGAACCTTATTTAACCCTTTAACATATTTAAATGTTTCGATCATGTCCCCCCTTTTCCTTCTGTCCTCCAGACTATACAGATTGAGTTCATTAAGTCTTTCCTGATACGTTTTATGCTTAAGACCTTCCACCATTCTTGTAGCCCGTCTTTGGACCTGTTCATTTTTATCAATATCTTTTTGTAGGTGAGGTCTCCAGAACTGAACACAGTATTCCAAATGTGGTCTCACCAGCGCTCTATATAGCAGGATCACTGTCTCCCTCTTCCTGCTTGTTATACCTCTAGCTATGCAGCCAAGCATTCTACTTTCCCTACCTACATTCCAGTTTTGATTTACAGTATATTATTTCATCTGTATCCAACTTTCTTCTCTCCACTTCCCTCTTTCTATCTCAGGCGGCTATTCTGCCTCTACTACCTTCTTTCTTTCTTCTTCTCCCTCCTTCTACTACCATTCCCTATTCCTTCCTCCTTCTTTCCGTTCTTTCTCCACTCTCCCCTTGCTTTCCTTCATTCCTACTTCACCTCCACTGTCTAAATCCTTCCCTAAGTGGATAGTTCTATTATCATTACATAACCGATTAAAATATTTCTCTAATTTAACATTAATGTGGCATGTTATGTTCTCTGTGGCTGTTATTTGCACACTGAAAAAAGGTTTTGGAGATTCAAGATAGGCCGATACTAACAAAGATCTTATCTTCTGCCCACCTGCTGTAGCAAAAGCATCCTTCATCATTGCTTAAATTGATTGATTGATTGATTGATTGATTGATCGATCGATCGATCGATCGATTGATTGTTAGAGTTGAAAGGCACCATGAAGGCCATCAAGTTCAACCCCCTGCCCAAGCAGGAACCCTATAGTACACCAGTCAAGTGGCAGTTCAATCTTCTCTTAAAAATGTCCAGAGTGTTGGAGTTCACAACGTCCGCTGGTAGGTTGTTCCATTGGTTGATTGCTCTGACCGTCAGGAAGTTCCTCCTTATCTCCATGTTGAATCTCTCCTTGGTCAACTTCCAGCCGTTGTTCCTCGTCCGGCCCTCTGGTGACCTGGAGAATAAAGTGATCCCCTCCTCTCTGTGACATCCCCTCGTATACTTGTAGACTGCTATCATGTCCGCTCTGGCCCTCCTTTTCCCTAGGCTATCCAGGCCCAGTTTCCTCAGTCTCTCTTCATAAGTCTTGGTTTCCAGTCCCTTAATCATCTTGGTTGCTCATTTTTGCACCTTCTCCAGAGTTTCAATGTCTCTTTTGAAGTGTGGTGACCAGAACTGAATCCAGTACTCCAGGTGTGGTCGGACCAGGGCGTAGTAGAGTGGTATTAAGACTTCCCTGGTCTTGGAGTGTATTCCCCTGTTGATGCAGCTTAGGATTGTGTTGGCTTTTTTAGCTGCTGCTGCACATTGTTGGCTCATGTTTAGTTGATTGTCCGCCAAGACTCCGAGGTCTCTTTCGCAGTCACTACTGCTAAGAGGGGTTTCTCCCAGGTTGTATGTGTGTCCAGGGTTTTTTCTGCCTAGGTGAAGGACTTTGCTCTTGTCGATGTTAAACATCATTTTGTTGGTGTGGGCCCACTGTGTTAGTCTGTCTAGGTCTTTCTGTAATTTGAGCCTGTCTTCTAGGGTATTGGCTACCGCCGCCAGCTTGGTGTCGTTTGCGAATTTGATCAGTTGCCCTTCTATTCCCTCGTCCAAGTCGTTGATGAAAATGTTGAAGAGCACAGGGCCCAGGGCTGAACCCTGTGGTACCCCACTGCCTACGTTCTTCCATGTGGATTTGGAACCGCTGAGGACAACTCGTTGGGTGCGGTTGGTCAGCCAGCCAATTGATATAGACATGAATAAAGGAGAACATTTGTAGCCCAGGGTTGAAATGAGGAATCTTTGGTGTTCTTTGTGCTGAAAATGTTCTAATTCCCATATATCCTGTAAATTAAGAGCAAATTCAAAAATTATCATTTATGAAACAAGATAATTCTTGAAGGTCTTGTAGAATAACAACTGATCTTCCTCTTCCTTCAACACATGGACTTTATCTGATATATTTTCTAATATAGCTACTGTCCAAAGTTTTCCAGTACTGTTTTTCAACTGAGAAATAATCCAAACACTTCTAACATTGAGCAACTAGCCATTTAGTTTTCAAAATGAAGAAAAATATGCAAGCTTCTTGTCATTTATCCCAATATTTTCTATACTATGGGGCTACCTTTGAAAAGTGTTTGGAAACTTCAGATCGTGCAGAATACGGCTGCAAGAGCCATCGTGGGGCTTCCTAGATTCGCCCACGTTTCTGTAACACTCCGCGGTCTGCACTGGCTGCTGATCGTTTTCCGGTCACAATTCAAAGTGTTGGTAATGACCTTTAAAGCCCTACATGGCATTGGACCAGAGTACCTCCAGAACCGCCTTCTACCGCATGAATCCCAGCGGCCGATAAAGTCCCACAGAGTTGGCCTTCTCTGGGTCCCATCGACCAAACAATGTCGTTTGGTGGGCCCCAGGGGAAGAGCCTTCTCTGTGGCGGCCCTGGCCCTCTGGAATCAACTTCCCCCGGAGATTAGAATTGCCTCCACCCTCCTGGTCTTTCGCAAATTATTCAAGACCCACCTTTGTCGCCAGGCATGGGGGAGTTAGGATATTCCTATCCCTAGGCCATTACAAGTTATGTATGGTATGTTTGTGTGTATGTTTAGTTTTTATAATAAGGGTTTTTAGTTGTTTTATTAAATTGGATTGTTACATGTTGTTTTTTATCATTGTTGTTAGCCACCCTGAGTCTGCGGAGAGGGGCGGCATACAAATCCAATAGATAAATAAATAAATAAATACATACTAAACATAGATTATAATCCTTATTTTGATGCTGCTGCTATTCATCAAAACCCTTTATTTGCAAAAATATTACCCATTTTTCACATGCCCCGCTGACATGATCCCTTCTGTTTGTTCCCTCGCTGCCAAATTTGGCTGAATAATTCAGAAAGTTTTGTACAATTTGTACGGGGGTCATTTATGCAACATCTCGAAATCTAAACTCCTGCTTTGAAGCCAACAGAAATCTCCCATCACCGAGATATTGTCCAGCTGTCTTCCCAGATAAATCTCTCTCAAATTTCTTTTGAACTCCAGGAAGGATTTCGTTTGTCTCTTTTCCAGTAACGGCATACACAGAATACAGTTTGAAAGTTATGCCTCGAAAGGAAAGAGAGAAATGCAGTATTTTGCAAAATATCGTTAATAGGGGATTTGCAAATTCCATTATTGTTCTGTCGGGCTCTCTGGTAGAATCCTCCCAAAAATTCACAGGTACAAATTTCAGACACACACACGTTTGAAAATTCAAAACAATGTTCTTTATAATGAAAATTCACTTAAACCAAGCCCTCTTTTGGTATAGCAAAGAGCACTCGTCTCCAAACAAACTGCTAATTGGTACAAGTCCGTTATCAGTTCTGTGATACTTAGCTTGCAGCTGTGAGGCAATTCAAAGTCCTTCTTCTTTCACAAAGTGAAACACACTTTGCTCTGGTTTAGTTTCAAAGCGGGGAAAAATCAGCACACAAAAGGTCAAAGTCAGTAAAGCAGTCACGAAACACAACGATCAGATAAACCTCCACAATGGCCAAACCCACAGGCTGCTCTTTGTAGCAGCCTCACTAATTACCACAGCCCCACCCAACCACAGGTGGCCTCATTTTCTTTGATAATCTCTCAGTTGTTGTTGCCTATGCATCGCTCTCCGCATGCGTGGCTGTATCATTAACTCTTGTTCTGAATCCAAGGAGGAGCTAGATAATTGATCTCCTTCTGAGCTGTCTGCCACACTCTCCTCCTCCCTGTCACTCATGTCTTCTTGGTCAGAGGAGGCTTCATCAGCAGATTCCACCGGGGGCAAAACAGGCCTGCAGCATGTGGATGTCTCCCCTACATCCACAGTCCTTGGGGCAGGAGCTGGGCCAGAGCTAACCACAATAATAATTTATTTATTTTATTTATTTATTGGATTTGTATGCCGCCCCTCTCCGTGGACTCGGGGCGGCTAACAACAATGGTAAAAACTGCAGGTAACAATCCAATACTAAAACAACTAAAAAACCCTTATTATAAAACCAAACATACATACAAACATACCATGCATAAATTATAAAGGCCTAGGGGGAAAGAATATCTCAGTTCCCCCATGCCTGGCGGCAGAGGTAGGTTTTAAAGAGCTTACGAAAGGCGAGGAGGGAGGCGGCAATTCTAATCTCTGGGGGGAGTTGGTTTCAGAGGGTCGGGGCCGCCACAGAGAAGGCTCTTCCCCTGGGTCCCGCCAAACGAGATTGTTTCGTTGACGGGACTCGGAGGAGGCAGGACCTAACTGGTCACTGGGATTTGTGCGGCACAAGGCCGCACAAATTAGTCTCCCAGGGTGTGGGAGTGTGTTCATTTGAAACCATAACGCCCATGACATTTTACATCTAAAATGCTGGTCTAGCTCTCGTTGAGTAGAAGTCAGTAGCAAGGACAAATTTTGAATAATAACAATAGCAATAGCACTTTAGACTTATATACGGCTTCATAGTGCTTTACAGCTCTCTCTAAGCGGTTTACAGAATCAGCATATCAGGCCTGGGGACATTGGACATTGGCGATGAAGGGAACGTATGTTTGTTAGAATGAGATGGGTTTTTAATAAATTGGGGGTTTTAGATTAGTTTAGTTTTAAAATTTTGATTTAGGAAGTTTTGTATTGTTTTTTTATATGCTGTTAGCTGCCTGGAATCCCCGGAGAGAGGCAAAAGCCATAAAGACCTGGCTCTGCTGGTAGACCTGGGATCGTTGATCGAATGATACATCTTTTAGATCTGGCCAAAAAAGGCTTCTATGATTTTATTAATGGGTTTTAAGTTGTCCTTTTAAAGGGTTTCTTTGATGTTGCTGTTTGTTGTAAGCAGCCCAGAGTCCTTCGGGAGTTGGACAGCATATAAGTCAAATGAGAGAGAGAGAGAGAGAGAGAGAGAGAGAGAGAGAGAGAGAGAGAGAGAGAAGATAGATGGAGGGAGAGAGAAAGAAGAGAGAGAGAAGATAGAGAGCTAAGATAGATAGATAGATAGAGATAGATAAGATAGAGAGATAAGATAGAGAGAGAAGATAGATAGATAGATAGATAGATAGATAAGATAAATAGATTAGAGAGAGAGAGAGATAAGATAGAGAAGATAGATAGAGATAAGATAGATAAGATAAATAGATTAGAGAGATATATATAAGATAGATAAGATAGAGAGAGAGAACAGAGAGAGAGAAAGATGGAGGGAGAGAGAGATAAGATAGATAGAGATATATAAGATAGATAGATGATAGAGAGAAGATAGATAAGATAGATAGAGAGATAAGATAAATAGATTAGAGAGAGAGATAAGATACAGATAGATAAGAGATAGATAAGATAGAGAGAAGATAGATAAGATAGATAGCTAAGAGAGAGAGATAAGACAGAGATATATAAGATAGATAGATAGATAGATAGATAAAATAGACAGACAGACAGACAGACAGACAGATAATAAAATGTTTGCAATATTCAGGAATAATTGATAGCTGGTAATGCTATTCTCACAAAAATGTAGCTTGAATCATAGATCATGTAATATGCCTGTTATTATCCAGACAGCTACCTCTCCTGGTGTAGAGTATCCGAAGGCCACTTTTAACCAAGGCTAAAAAAATTGCTGACCCCCCCCAAAATAACTTGCAGTTTTATTTTGGCATTTGGGGGGTATTGGAGATTATTTGGCCACTGTGGGGCGATCTTCTCTTTCAGTCTCTCTATTACAGGCCTGAAAGATTGTGCAGCAGTGATAGTTGTTAGGGGTTATAAAACAAGGCTACTTTTTTCCAGTTTAACATTTTTATTGAGTTATAAAATGGAATAAAGTGCAAAAGTCCAAAGCATATAGAATAGTGGGGAAGAGTGGTGGAAGGGAAGTGAGGAAGGATAGTGTGGGGGGGGAATTGTTGGCTGTGGAATTCTGGGAGTTGAAGTCCAGATATCTTCAAGTTGCCAAGGTTGGGAAACACTGGTTTAAGCGTTCGCTTTAGTTTTTTGAGCAGTGTATTTAATATTTAAAAAGTATCACTGTACAGTGATCCCCCGAGTTTCGCGCTCTCGATCATTGCTAATCGCTATATCGCGATTTTTCCACCCGATGACGTCACTCCCTTCCTTTCTCATCTTTCTTTCTCTCTCACTTTCTCTATCTTGCTTCTTCCTCTCTCACACTCTTCCTCCCTCTCTCATCTCTTTCTTTCCTTCTCTCTCTTTCTCTATCTCTCCCCCTCTTGCTCTCGAGCGGCAAGCGAGCAGCCGGGCGGGCGGGTGAACGGGCAAGCGGCAAGCGAGCAGCCGGGCGGGCGGGCGAACGGGCAAGCGGCAAGCGAGCGGCCGGGTGAGCGGGTGACCGGCAAGCGGCAAGCGAGCAGCCGGGCGGGGCGGGCGAACGGGCAAGCGGCAAGCGAGCAGACGGGCGGGCGGGCGAACGGGCAAGCGGCAAGCAATCTTGGGGTTTCCCCTTTGCCTCGGCCGCCCAAGCGCTGCGGAGCAGATCAGCTGTTGGGCGGTCTTCCCTGCCGCCCACACGCAAACTCCACCATCTGCGCATGTGCGGCCATGGAAAAAGGGGCGCGCATGCGCAGATGGTGTTTTACTTCCGCACCACTACATCCCGAAATATCGATTATCGCGAGGGGTCTTGGAACGGAACCCTCGCGATAATCGGGGGATCACTGTACTCCGAAAAATGCGGCAGTCAATTTTGCCATGTCAGCCAACTCCATCAAGTTCTGCAACCTTTACTCATCCATGGTAGGAACTGAAGCGTTCTTCCGCTTTTGTGCATACAATAGCATTTAGCATTTAGACTAATATACCGCTTCATAGTGCTTTTACAGCCCTCTCTAAGCGGTTTACGGAATCATCATATTGCCCCCAATAATGTGGGTCCTCATTTGACCCACCTCGCAAGGATGGAAGGCTGAGTTAACCTTGAGCCGGTGGTGAGATTTGAACTGCTGAACTACAGCTAGTAGTTAGCTGAAGTAGCCTGCAGTGTAACCTGTTCTGTCGGGCTCTCTGGTAGACTCCTCCCAAAAATTCACAGGTACAAATTTCAAACACACACACGTTTGAAAATTCAAAACAATATTCTTTATAATGAAAATTCACTTAAACCAAGCCCTCTTATTGTATAGCAAAGAGCACTCGTCTCCAAACAAACTGGTAATTTGTACAAATCCCTTATCAGTTCTGTGATACTTAGCTTGCAGCTGTGAGGCAATTCACAGTCCTTCTTCTTTCACAAAGTGAAACACACTTTGCTCTGGTTTAATTTCAAAGCGGGGGAAAATCAGCACACAAAAAGTCAAAGTCAGTAAAGCAGTCACGAAACACAAGGATCAGATAATCCTCCACAATGGCCAAACCCACAGGCTGCTCTTTATAGCAGCCTCACTAGTGACCACAGCCCCACCCAACCACAGGTGGCCTCATTTTCTTTGATAATAATCTCTCAGTTGTTGCTGCCTATGCATCGCTCTCCGCATGCGTGGCTGTATCATTAACTCTTGTTCTGAATCCAAGGAGGAGCTCGATAATTGATCTCCTTCTGAGCTGTCTGCCCCACTCTCCTCCTCCCTGTTACTCATGTCTTCTTGGTCAGAGGAGCCTTCATCAGCAGATTCCACCGGGGGGGGGGGGGGCAAAACAGGCCTGCAGCATGTGGATGTCTCCCCCACATCCACAGTCCTTGGGGCAGGAGCTGGGCCAGAGCTAACCACAACAGTAACCACTGCACCACCCTGGCTCTTATATATGTCAACAGCAGCAATAGTCTTGCTGCTGTCGACATTTATAATAAAATCAGGCTAGTTTCATGGGTATTGCATGGATGTGATTTTGCTGGTTTTAGACAACAGCTGAAGTGATTTCACAAACAGGAGCAAATAGTTTGACAAAAGCCAGGCCTTTGCTACTTGCCAAACTCTTGATTTTATTCCATGAATTGCAAAGTCCCAACAGCCAAAATTTACTGGTAAAGGAGTAATGCTGAAGAATGATATCCTATTAAAAAATATGTACAAATTGTTCAATTTTATTTTTTTTAAAAGAGGTGAGCCAAGCTGTCTGTTGCTTGAAATTTGCAATAACTGCATTATTGGTCCTTAGCAAGAGCAGCGCTTGGAACAAATTAGATGTCTTATATAAAGGAACTAAACAAAGATAAAAAAGACTTTTCTCTCTCTCTTTTTCTGTTCAATCGTGTCCAATTCTCCCACATTGCCTGGACAAGTCCCTGGAGTTTTCTTAACAAGGTTTTCAGAAGTGCTGCTTGGCTATTGTCCATTTCCTAAAGCTAAGAGAACCCAGTGATGGCGTCCGATGGGTGCGGTCAGCTATGCAGAACCGGGAGAAAAAGTTTGATTTTTTTTTCTTTTTTTCCCTTCTGGGCTCTGGGTTATGTTTTTCCTACCACCAGTGCAAACCAGTGCAAATTGGTTGAATACCATCTGTGCACATGCCTTCTTGTGAAATATTATTATTATTATTATTATTATTATTATTATTATTATTAATAATAATTTATTAGATTTGTATGCCGCCCCTCTCCGAAGACTCAGGGCGGCTCACAACAGTAATAAAAACAGCATAACAATGGAACAAATCTAATAATAAAATATATAAAAACCATACAGCACATACACATCAAACATGAAATATAATAAGCCTGGGGGAGATGTCTTAGTTCCCCCATGCCTGGCGATATAGGTAGGTCTTAAGTAACTTGCGAAAGACAAGGAGGGTGGGGGCCGTTCTAATCTCCGGGGGAAGTTGATTCCAGAGGGCCGGGGCCGCCACAGAGAAGGCTCTTCCCCTGGGGCCCGCCAAACGACATTGTTTGGTCGACGGGACCCAGAGAAGGCCAACTCTGTGGGACCTTATCGGCCGCTGGGATTCGTGCGATAGAAGGCGGTTCCGGACGTATTCTGGAATATAATAATAATAATAATAATAATAATAATAATAATAATAATAATAATAATAATAATAATAAATATTATTAATATTATTAATATTATTAATATTATTAATATTAATATTATTAATATTATTAATATTATTAATATTATTAATATTAATATTATTAATATTATTAATATTATTAATATTATTAATATTATTAATATTATTAATAATATTAATAATATTAATAATATTAATAATATTAATAATATTAATAATATTAATAATATTAATAATATTAATAATATTATTATTATTATATTTGTATGCCACCCTTCTCCGAAGACTCGGGGCGGCTGACAAGATACAATATAAAACAATGCGTACAAACAAATCTAATTAGTTAAAAACTACAAGCTAAAATCCCAATATAATATCTGCTGGACATAACCCGCCACTTTAAAAATAAAGCAATCCTGCCAAGGTAGGCCTTGAATTGACCTCTGCTTCCACTTGCTGTCTTGAATACGGTATATTCTTTATTTTTCCTCCCCATCAAGCCGAGAGGTGCAAGGGTTTTGTCAAACCGTTTTGCCGTCTCTAAATTTATGCGTGGCTGAACTGCACCACAGTGTGGGGACTTCACAGCTATTAATACTTTCTTTTTTTTTAAAAAAAGGATTGAATCAAATTACAATGGAGAAGGTCAGGCAGCCACTCTGAAGCAAAAGCCGTCCACTTTTCTTCGGAGTTCTCTGTCGAAAGGGGAATTTTGCACCGGGAATAGAAAACTCTCGCTGTATTATATATATAAGGCCAAAATGGTACCATCCTAGTCTCCCTTAATTTTAAAATTTCAGCTTAAAAACATTTTATATATATATATATATGTGTGTGTGTGTGTGTGTGTGTGTGTATGTATGTATGTATATGTATATGTATATATTTGTTTTCGTAGATTTTCACGGGTATAGGTATGATGGTCTTGGTATATTCGGGTTTCTTCCTGTGTAGGATTTGGAAATTTCTGGCGACGTTTCGACGAGGTCCCACTCGTCATCTTCAGGCTGGTGTTTCTGTCCTTGTTCTACTTCTGTGTTCGCCCTAGAACAAGGACAGAAACACCAGCCTGAAGATGACGAGTGGGACCTCGTCGAAACATCGCCAGAAATTTCCAAATCCTACACGGGAAGAAACCCAAATATACCAAGACCATCATATATATATATATATATCTCACACGTTTTTGCTGAAATTTTTAAAATTAAGGGAGACTAGGATGGCACCATTTCAGCCTTGTTCTGGCCTCATCAGCTAGCCACACCCTTCCTGGGATTTGATCCAGCAGCTTCTGCCTTGTAAGTCAGAGAATTAACAGCTGAGCCACCAAACCTGATCCCTTCAGCTGTGTACCAGGGAGGGGCTATATGTTTTTTATGTCGGATCACCCTGGTATATATATATATGTTTTCATAGATTTTCACGGGTATATGTATGTAGATTTTTATGAGTTCGGGTTTTGTCCCGTGTAATATTTTGCATGTCTATGCGACGTTTCGGTGAAATCACATTCACCATCATTAGGCTGAAGTTGTTAGCTTCGTGCTGCTGTAAATATAGTTTGTTTGCAACTGCCATTTGTTCCTTATAAATAGTGGTGGGGGTGGAGATTTGGTTTGAATGTAGCAAATAGATTGGGTGGCTATGTTTTAATGATTTGATTGGTTGGTGGAATCACATTTAGTCGAAGGATTGACATGGTGATAATTATGATATGTTTTTTTGTTTAGGGCTGGTTTCCAAATGTCTGGTAGGCGGGACGTGTTATCACGTTTAAACCCAGGGCCATTTCCAAGGCAGTTAATTTTATTGATAGCCGACAATTCTATCTCTATATATGTCACATGTTTTTTTGCTGAATTTGAAAATTAAGGGGGACAAGGATAGATCTATTTCAGCCTTATTTTGGCCTCATCAGCTAGCCATACCCACTGGGACTTGAACCTGCAACCTTTGCCTTGTAAGGCAGAGAATTATCCCCTAGGCTACAGTATCCAATCCCTTCAGCTATATATATGTAGATTGTTCTGAGTTCGGGTTTTGCCCTGTGTAATGTTTTGCATGTCTATGCGACGTTTCGGCAAAATCACATTCACCATCTTCAGGCTGTAGTTTCGCCGAAACGTCGCATAGACATGCAAAACATTACACAGGGCAAAACCCGAACTCAGAACAATCTACATACATATACCTGTGAAAATTTACGAAAACATATATATATTAATGCAGCAAAAACAATATACGGTATGTTTACAAGCCTTGTTCTTCATGGTTTGCGAGTTGTACCTTCGGCTTTGGAAATAATTTTCCAAAAAATATTCATTGGATTCTAATGCAGCAAGTGACTTAAGAAATATATCGGCTACTTGAATGTGGATGATAAAACATTTTTTCCTTGGGGAATAGCAATAGGAAGATTTTCAGCCCCCCCTTTTATTTATTTATTTTTATTTATTTATTTATTGGATTTGTATGCCGCCCCTCTCCGTAGACTCAGGGTGGCTAACAACAATGATAAAAACAGCATGTAACAATCCAATAAAAAAACAACTTAAAACCCTTATTATAAAACCAAACATACACACAAACATACCATGCATAACTTGTAATGGCCTAGGGGGAAGGAATATCTCAACTCCCCCATACCTGGCGGTATAAGTGAGTCTTGAGTAGTTTACGAAAGACAGGGAGGGTGGGGGCAGTTCTAATCTCCAGGGGGAGTGGGTTCCAGAGGGCCGGGGCTGCCACAGAGAAGGCCCTTCCCCTGGGGCCCACCAAACGACATTGTTTAGTCGACGGGACCCGGAGAAGGCCAACTCTGTGGGACCTTATCGGTCGCTGGGATTCGTGCGGTAGCAGGCGGTTCCGGAGGTAATCTGGTCCAATGCCATGTAGGGCTTTAAAGGTCATGGCCAACACTTTGAATTGTGACTGGAAACTGATCGGCAGCCAATGCAAGCCACGGAGTGTTGAAGAAACGGTGAATCTAGGAAGCCCCACAATGGCTCTTGTGGCTGCGTTCTGCACGATCTGAAGTTTCCGAACACTTTTCAAAGGTAGCTCCATGTAGAGAGTGTTACAGTAGTCGAGTCTCGAGGTGATGAGGGCATGAGTGACTGTGAGCAATGACTCCCTGTCCAAATAGGGCCACAACTGGTGCACCAGGCGAACCTGGGCAAACGCCCCCCTCGCCACAGCCGGAAGATGATGTTCCAATGTCAGCTGTGGATCGAGGAGGACGCCCAAGTTGCGAACCCTCTCTGAGGGGGGCAGTAGTCCTGCCCCCAAGGTAATGGATTTTAACTGTTAAATACCCCGTTTCCCCGAAAATAAGTCACCCCCGAAAGTAAGACATAGGAGAAGTTTCGTAGAATTGCCTAATATAAGGCAGTCTCCAAATGTAAGACGTAGGAGACGTTTCATTTTGCAGCCTTCCCGAACAGAACATATATAACACTGCTGTCCATAAATTGCATCCCAAAACACTGCATCAATCAGATTTAAAACACATCCAACACGCGGCTGCATATTTGGATGCATTTTTGCTGCAGCAGGATACAGGATACAATTAATTGGGAAAAAAAAAAAGACATACCCTGAAAATAAAACGTAGCACATCTTTGACGTAGCACATCTTATTTTCTGGGAAACAGGGTAGAAGCTTGTCTCAATATCCTAGATTTGGAAACAAACCTAGAAAGCTTAGAACTAAGATGCCTTAAACATGATCTAAGTATTGCCCATAAGATCATATGCTGCAATGTCCTGCCTGTCAGCGACTACTTCAGCTTCAACCACAACAACACAAGAGCACACAACAGATTTAAACTTAATATTAACCGCTCCAAACTTGGCTGTAAAAAATACGATTTCAGTAACCGAGTTGTCGAAGCGTGGAACTCATTACCGGACTCCGTAGTGTCCTCCCCAAACCCCCAACACTTTACCCTTAGATTATCTACGGTTGACCTATCCAGATTCCTAAGAGGTCAGTAAGGGGCGAGTACAAGTGCACTAGAGTGCCTTCCGTCCCATAGTATATTTTACTATGAGTATCTCCTCTATAACCTTCATTATATATTTTACTATGTGTATACCCACTAAAACCCTCATTGTGTATTGGACAAAATCAACCAATCAATCAATAAAATAAATATGTTGAAATATTTCTATTGATTTAGAAAACCAATCAAACAGTTGTCTTATTTTCCAGAATCTGTTAACAGAGACTTATTTTCCGCAGATAATTTCAGACTTTCTGAATCACAAAACAAATAATTAACTCACCACTGTCAAACTATTCACTAGGGCTGTATTATTATTACTACTAATCTTCTCATTGTTCCTATCACCCATCTCCTCCCACTTATGACTGTATGATTTGTTGCTTGTATCCTTTACGATTTATATTAATATTGATTGTTTTCTGATTACTTATTTGTACCCCTTGACGATCAACAGCAAAAAAACCTTTCTGAAATCTCACTCTCATGCAAAATTTTACTTCCTGCGCCAGCACCCATAACTTTTTAACTATACTGCTCAGAATAAAATAAAGGGAACACTCAAAGAACACATCCTAGATCTGAATGAATGGAATATTCTCCTTGAATACTTTGTTCTGTACAAAGCTTAATGTGCACAACAGCAGGTGAAATTGATTGTCAATCAGGGTTGCTTCCTAAGTGGACAGTTCGATTTCACAGAAGTTTGATTGACTTGGGAGTTATATTGTGTTGTTTAAGTGTTCCCTTAATTTTTTTGAGCAACGTATATTGTAGTATTTTTATCTTTGCCAATGTATTTTGTAAGTTCAGGAGGAGAAGGGCAGCCTATAAACCAACCAAATCAATCAATCAATCAATCATTTTTTTTGCTCTGTTAAACTTTAAAAGGTACAGTTGCCTGAACATTTTTGCAGTATAAGGCAAATGTAACTGAGCATTAATATTCTTGGACATTGGCATTCCATCTCTCAATAGGAGCCATAAATTGAGTGTAACCAATTATTAGTCTTAATTTTATTTTCTTCTTAAGATTAGAGGAACGGAATACTATCTCCTGCTAACAGTTTAATACAATTAAAATGGACATGTATCGTAGGTGGCTTTATTGCTCACAGCCCCATTCGCATAACACGCCAAACTATATATCATGATTTATAAGAGACCGTGGTGCAGTAGACAAGCAAGCCATTAGGAAAAATCCTGAACAAAACAAGAACTTTCAAAGACTTAAAACTTCTCAGATTCGTATGTACAGTGATACCTTGTCTTACAAACTTAATTGGTTCTGGGATGAGGTTCTTAAGGTGAAAAGTTTGTAAGATGAAACAATGTTTCCCATAGGAATCAATGGAAAAGCGATTAATGCGTGCAAGGCCAAAATTCACCCCTTTTGCCAGCCGAAGCACCCGTTTTTGCGCTGCTGGGATTCCCCTCAGGCTCTCCTCCATGGGAAACCCCACCTCTGGACCTCCATGTTTTTGTGATGCTGCAGGGGAATCCCAGCATCGCAAAAATGAGCACTTCGCTGGCAACGGAAGTCCAAAGGTGAGGTTTCCCAGCGAAGGGAACATTAGTGAAATCGCAGCATTGCAAAAACACCGAAGTCCTCAAAACCCCACCTCTGGACCTCTGTGTTTTTGCGATGCTGCAATTTCACTGAGGCTCCCCTCGCTGGGAAACCCCACCTCTGGACTTCCATTGCCAGCGAAGCACTCATTTTTGCACTGCTGGTATTCCCCTGCAGCATCACAAAAACACGGAAGTCCAGAGGTGGGGTTTCCCATGGAGGGGAGCCTCAGGGGAATCCCAGCAGCACAAAAATGGGTGCTTCGCTGGCAACCGAAGTCCGGAGGCGGGGCATCCCAGCGGCGGCAGTGGGTTTGTAAGGTGAAAATAGTTTGTAAGAAGAGGCAAAAAAATCTTAAACCCCAGGTTTGTATCTCGGAAAGTTTGTATGACGAGGCGTTTGTAAGACGAGGTATCACTGTACTGTGGGTGGCGAGCCAGAATTTTCTAATTGTTCGATTTTCGGTTTGCACCCAACTTGATGGATTAACATAGAGCTTGCAGATCTCAACAGCTTTCCCCCGAAGATTTCTGTGCCAACATAATTAAGTTAAAAATACTGACTAAGGGAAACTGCACAGATTAATTAATGGTTGATACTTATGCAAGAGAACGATTGTCCTAAAGACGAAAAGAGGAATGACCGGCTTTGACCAGCTTTTCCTAAACTGCTGAAGAAGGTCTTTTACGGAATTAGAAGTTCTGCCTCCCTTAAAGTTAGAGCTTATCTGATTTTAAAACAAAAAGGTTTGCATTTTGATATTGCATTATTTGCTGCCTGTAATTTATTGTTCTAGTGCGGTGATGGCGAACCTTTTTTTCCTTGGGTGCCGAAAGAGAATGGGTGCACACTATTGTTCATGCTTGAATGGCCACACTCACGAACTCTGCGTTTATTCCCGACAACCGCCCCTCCCATTTGCTTCTCCTTTGAACTCCATCCCCAGGTGTGCCTTGTGAAGGGAATTGGGGCCCTTTCCTCCATCATAAGCTGCGTAACCCAAGTTGCTCTCTTCTCCATTCTTCCCTAAGTGTCCTAGGATGAAAAGGGGGGGGGGAGGCTTGCTCTCTGACACTTGTCAGAGTGTCCCCGAATAATGGTATTGTG
The DNA here is from genome assembly GCF_031021105.1 of Erythrolamprus reginae. Classification (NCBI taxonomy): domain Eukaryota; kingdom Metazoa; phylum Chordata; class Lepidosauria; order Squamata; family Dipsadidae; genus Erythrolamprus; species Erythrolamprus reginae. Next base: position 7,713,801 of record NC_091956.1, read on the forward strand.
ATCACATTTGGGGCAATTGTCAACTGGCTTGCATTCATAGCCAGCACCGACAATGATTTTAGATGGGTTTTAAACAAATTTTTAGCATTTTCTTCTAGTCTTTGCACACACCCCCCCCCAAAATCCATGGTGAAAATGAATTGGCTTAATGTCCACTTCATAAAAGGTCATAACATTGGTAAAGGTTATGTGGTGATCCACTGGGTGACCACCACAACTTCTAGAATCAATTATGGTCACAATCGAGGATTATCTGTCTTTTGCCTCATGCATCCCAGCGGCAAGTTAGGTCCCACAGAGTCGGCCTTCTCAAGATCCCATCAGCCAGACAATGTCGTCTGGCGGGATCTAGGGGAAGAGCCTTCTCCGTGGTGGCCATGGCCCTCTGGGATGAACTCCCTCCGGAGATACGTACCACCCCTCCTTCCTAGTCCTTTGTAAAGCTCTGAAGACTCACCTCTGCCAGTGGGCCTGAAGACTGAGTTACGAGATTGTCTTCAGACGATATTATGAATGACTGAATTAGATGAACATGTATGACTGTATATGGGGTATTTAACACTTTTGGTAATTTGTATCATTCTTTCAAAGTAATTTAGATTTCTTTATATATTGTTGCATTTACAATGCTGTACGCATTAATCTTGAGTCACCTCGAGAAGGGCAGCATAGAAATCTAATTAATAAGTAAAATAATAAATAAATTTCTGTTCTTTACTTTTCTTTTTAATACAAAGGAAAATTATAAAACTTTCCAGTAGGAGGAGAAGCTTGACTGTGTTGCTATAGATATTTGTTTTGGTTTCTGTAAAGAACCCAAGGTATTTTAAAGAATATGTTTACACTGCAGAAGTGGGAGTAGGGAATGCTGACAGCTTGATTGATCTAGTCAAAGGGAAAAACCAGGATTGATAATATAAGTGCAAGATAATTCTTGAGTGTTGCAGGAAAGCTAACACCTCCAGCCTCCTATATTATCCACCATGTGCCATCTCTTCCCCATCTCTGCCTTTCACCAATCTCACACTTTTAAATGATGATGTTTGCACAGCTGAGGGTCCCACAAACAAATCCCACACACTCTGTGTGTGTGTGTGTGTGTGTGTGTGTGTGTGTCACAAAGTAACAAAGAATGCTTGGCGTTCTCCGAACTGATGAATGCTTGGCTGCATAGCTAGAGGTATAACAAGGAGGAGGAGGGAGATTGTTGCATTTATTTAAGAACAGTATTGTAAATAAATAAATTAAATTTATTTAAGTATTTTTAAAGTATTAAAAAAATAAGTAAATAAAATTTATTTAATTGTTTTAAAAGTATTTTTTAAATTTATTTAAGTATTGCCCACAAGACCTTATGCTGCAACATCCTGCCTGTCAATGACTACTTCAGCTTCAACCACAACAACACAAGAGCACACAACAGAAACATACTTAATATTAACCGCTCCAAATTGGACTGTAAAAAATACGACTTTAGTAATCGAGTTGTCGAAGTGTGGAACTTATTACTGGACTCCGTAGTATCTTCCCCTAACCCCCAAAACTTTTCCCCTCGACTATCCACGGTTGACCTCTCCAGATTCCTAAGAGGTCAGTAAGGGGCGTGCATAAGCTCACTAGAGTGCCTCCCGTCCCCTGTCCTATTGTCTCTCCTATATCTCCTGTATAGTATCTACTATCCCTATATCTTTTCTTCTATTCTCTTATTGATATATTGAATTCCTATATTTTCACTTCTATTTTTTCTATAGCATATTTTACTCGACTATATCCTCTATAACCTTCATTGTGTATTATTGTGCATTGGACAAAATAAATAAAATAAATAAATAAATTGTGATCCCGCTGTATAGAGCGCTGGTGAGACCCCATTTGGAATACTGTGTTCAGTTCTGGAGACCTCACCTACAAAAAGAGATGGACAAAATTGAACGGGTCCAAAGACGGGCTACAAAAACGGTGGAAGGTCTTAAGCATAAAACGTATCAGGAAAGACTTCATGAACTCCATCTGCATAGTCTGGAGCAGTGTTTTTCAACCAGTGTGCCGTGGCACACTAGTGTGCCGCGAGACATGGTCAGGTGTGCCGCGAAGAAGGAAGCTCAGGTTCTGGTCTCAGAACTTTTTCCTGAGAGAGAGAGAGAGAGTGAGAGAGAGAAAGAAAGAGTGAGAGAAAGAGAGAAAGAAAGCAAGAAAGAGAAAAGAGAGACAGAAAGAGTGAGAAAGAAAGAGTGAGAGAGGGAAAGAGAGAGAGAGAAAGCAAGAGAGAGAGAGAAAGAGAGAAAGAAAGAAAGCAAGAGAGATATAGAAAGAAAGCAAGAGAGAGAGAGAAAAAAGGAGAGGAAGGGAGAGAGAGAGAGAAATGAGCAAAGAGGGGAGGAAAAAAGAGAAATGAGGAAATGATTGAGACAGAGAATGAGAGGAAAGAGAGAGAAACAAGAGAGAGAGAGAGAGAAGTGACTCTTGATTTAAAACATATGATAAAAAGAACCCAAAAAATAAGAGAGAAAAAACTCCAGCCCGCACCTGTTTTTGGAAATGGTTCAAGAGTACACACACACACACACACACACACACACAAGAGGGGGAGGAGACAGGGATGGAAAAAGAGAGGAGAGTGTCTTAGAGTGTCGTTTTGTGTCCTTTTGGTTGGTGGTGTGCCCCAGGATTTTGTAAATGTAAAAAATGTGCCGCGGCTCAAAAAAGGTTGAAAATCACTGGTCTGGAGGACAGAAGGGAAAGGGGGGATATGATCGAAACATTTAAATATGTTAAAGGGTTAAATCAGGTTCAGGAGGGAAGTGTTTTTAATAGGAAAGTGAACCCAAGAACAAGGGGGCACAAAACTGAACACAGTATTCCAAATGTGGTGTCACCAGCGCTCTATACAGCGGGCTACAAAAACGGTGGAAGGTCTTAAGCATAAAACTGACCAGGAAAGACTTAATCTGTATAGTCTGGAGCAGTGATTTTCAACTTTCTTTGAGCCGCAGCACATTTTTTACATTTACAAAATCCTGGGGCACACCACCAACCAAAATGACACTCTAACACAGTACATGTTATACATATAGTTGATAATATAGTTTCTAAATGTATTTATACTCACTTAGTGTGAAACCTGGGCTTGTTTCGATGAACAGGCCATCAAATGGAGGCAACATTTACCTCCAGTCCTGACCACGATTAGAAATTGGTACCATGAGCTTCAACTACTCACTGCGGCCACACAATGACAAGTGTGTGGCAACCCGAGCGGGGACCTTCCTGAGTGTGGTTGAGAGACGGCCTGCTATTGGTTCATCGCTAGTGGTCGGGATGAATCCTAGAAGGTGATTGGTCAGTGAGCGTTCCCTGTGCCTCCACTCTTCCTGTCGCTGATGTCTGGAGGGATTGTGAGGGGAATGTTTATGTTCGGATGGAGGTGGCTGGCGGCAGGCCGGATAAATGGCCTCCGCGAGCCGTATTCAGCATGCAGGCCATAGTTTGGGAACCCATGTTTAATTTCCCCACGGCACACCTGGCCATGTCTCACGGCACACTAGTGTGCTGCGGCACACTGGTTGAAAAACACTGGTCTGGAGGACAGAAGGGAAAGGGGGGGACATGATCGAAACATTTTAATATGTTAAAGGGTTAAATAAGATCCAGGAGAGAAGTGTTTTTAAAAGGAAAGTGAACACAAGAAGAAGGGGCCACAATCTGAGGTGAGTTGGGGGAAAGATCAGAAGCAACGCGAGAAAATATTATTTGACTGAAAGAGTAGTAGATGCTTGGAACGAACTTCCAGCAGACGTGGTTGGCCAGTCTGTATAGTCTGGAGGACAGAAGGGAAAGGGGGGAACATGATCGAAACATTTAAATATGTTAAAGGGTGAAATAAGGTTCAGGAGGGAAGTGTTTTTAATAGGAAAGTGAACACAAGAACAAGGGGCCACAATCTCAAAATGGGTGAGCAGTGTGGTCGGGCGGTAGGAAAAGCAAGTAGGATGCTTGGCTGCATAGCTAGAGGTATAACAAGCAGGAAGAGGAAGATTGTGATCCCGCTATATAGAGCGCTGGTGAGACCACATTTGGAGTACTGTGTCCAGTTCTGGAGACCTCACCTACAAAAAGATATTGACAAAATTGAACGGGTCCAAAGACGGGCTACAAGAATGGTGGAAGGTCTTAAGCATAAAACGTATCAGGAAAGACTTCATGAACTCCATCTGTATAGACTGGAGGACAGAAGGAAAAGGGGGGACATGATCGAAACATTTAAATATGTTAAAGGGTTAAATAAGGTCCAGGAGGGGAAGTGTTTTTAATAGGAAAGTGAACACAAGAACAAAGGGCCACAATCTGAGGTGAGTTGGGGGAAAGATCAGAAGCAATGTGAGAAAATATTATTTCACTGAAAGAGTAGTAGATCCTTGGAACAAACTTCCAGCAGACGTGGTTGGTAAATCCACAGTAACTGAATGTAAACATGCCTGGGATAAACATATATCCATCCTAAGATAAAATACAGGAAATAGTGTATGGGCAGACTAGATGGACCAGGAGGTCTTTTTCTGCCGTCAACCTTCTACGTTTCTATGTTGCTATTAGGGGACTGGTGACTAAAACATACAAAGAGTGGTTGCTGGAACTGGGCACAGCCAGTTTATCGAAAAAAAGGAGCAGGGGAGACAGGATAGGAGTGTTCCAATACTTCCAAGATGGTGATGCATGCGTAGAAGAAAAAAAAAATCCCAAAAAATTTCCACCCCACCAAAAGAACCCCCCCCCCACTGGCCACTGACAGAACCAGTTCCATGACATTGTGACATTCCCAGCGTTTTTTAAAAAATTATTATTATCATTATTATTATTATTATTAATTATTATTATCATTTTTATTTATTTTTATTATTTTTATTATTTTATTATTTAATTTTTTTAATTTTTTGTTATTGTTATCGTTATCATCATCATCATTATTATCATCATCATCATTTATTAGCTTTGTATGCCACCCCTCTCTGAATACTTCGAGCAGTTTGCTACCAGTTTGCTACCATTCGAACTGGTTTGCTACCAGTTCGAATGAACTGATCCGAACTGCGAGGAACCAACTTCTGATCCGTTTGTAAATTGCCAATTGCTGGTTATCAGAATCTGACGGATGTGTATTTTTCCAGGGATTCGATTAGCCGTGATTTATTATTAGAGCCAATTATGGATATTCTACCTGCAAATGTCTCTGTGCGTGAAAGAGTTATTTGTGTTTTGGTTCAAAAGCTGGCAAGTTTTGGAGCAGCAGCGGTAGTGGGCTGCTTCATGGACGGCCTAGTGCGCAGTCCCGGTTGGGAAAATGGAGATCCACACGCATCTCTGTGTCCTTGATGCATGTGGGTGCCCTCCCGCACAAGATCCAGCTTCTGCGCGTGAGCAGGAAGTGAAATCTCGTGTGAGGAATAAAAATCTCATGTGAGGAAGCGAAATCTCGCTTGAGGAAGGGAAATCTCATGTGAGGAAGCAAAATCTCGCTTGAGGAAGGGAAATCTCATGTGAGGAAATGAAATCTCGTGTGAGGAAGCGAAATCTCACATGAGGAAGCGAAATCTCACATGAGGAAGGGAAATCTCATGTGAGGAAATGAAATCTCGTGCGAGGAAGCAAAATCTCATGTGAGGAAGTGAAATCTCGTGTGAGGAAGCAAAATCCCATGTGAGAAAGTGAAATCTCGTGTGAGGAAGCGAAATCTCGTGAGGAAGTGAAATCTCATGTGAGGAAATGAAATCTCGTGTGAGGAAGCAAAATCACATGTGAGGAAATGAAATCTTGTGTGAGGAAGTGAAATCTCACATGAGGAAACAAAATCTCACGTGAAGAAGTGAAATCTCACGTGAGGAAGCGAAATCTCATATGAGGAAGTGAAATCTCGTGTGAGGAAGCGAAATCTTGCCTAAGGAAGTGAAATCTCGTGTGAGGAAGCGAAATCTTGCCTAAGGAAGTGAAATCTCGTGTGAGGAAATGAAATCTCGTGTGAGGAAGCGAAATCTCGTATGAGACAGCTAAATCTCATGTGAGGAAGCGAAATCTCACGTGAGGAAGTGAAATCTCGTGTGAGATTCTGCCAATTTTTGGTGGGTTTTTTGCTTCTGTGCATGCGCAGGAGGAAAGAAATCACTGAAAATTGGTGAAATCTCATGCACGCAAGCGTCTTCATGTGAGATTTTGCTTCCTGCTCATGCGCAGAAGGTGAATCTTGCACCGGGCGCACCGGTCACCAGGAGTGCACTGGTAGCGCTGGCAATGGGCAGTCCTTCACTGGGCAGCAGTGGTCTGTAAGCGCTCAATATTGAGGATGTTCAACCTCTTTTTACAAGAGCGCAAAAATGCCTCCCTCCACTATTTAAATTAATTTCTAGATATGATAAATCTATACTTTTGTACTAAAACAAGAGAGGAAATGCCTCCGGTATTAAAATTAATTTACTGTACAGTAAATCTATACAATACTAAAACTCTCACGTCTGTAGGATTGCTTATAACTTTCTATTGGAGGAAACGGTGCATCATAGGAAAACGCTGTTTGAGTCAACTTATGTTCAAGTTATGGGCTAACTTACAGAACATGTTCAAAATCTGGGAGCAATGACTCTAGTACAGTACAGTGTTTCTCAAATAGTGGGCACCCCCCATGGGGGGGGACGTGGGGCAATGACGGTGGGGGCGCTTGACCCAGGGGAATATGCTGTTTTCTGGCACAGGGAGTAGAAACATAGAAGATTGACGGCAGAAAAAGACCTCCTGGTCCATCTAGTCTTCCCTTATACTATTTCCTGTATTTTATCTTAGGATGGATCTATGTTGATCCCAGGCATGTTTCAATTCAGATCGTGCAGAATGCAGCTGAGAGAGCAATCATGGGCTTCCCTAGGTATTCCCATGTTACACCAACACTCCACAGTCTGCATTGGTTGCCGATCAGTTTCCGGTCACAATTCAAAGTGTTGGTTATGACCTATAAAGCCCTTCATGGTACCGGACCAGAATATCTTCGAGACCGCCTTCTCCTGCATGAATCCCAGCGGCCGGTTAGGTCCCACAGAGTTGGCCTTCTCCGGGTCCCGTCAACTAAACAATGTTGGCTGGCGGGACCCAGGGGAAGAGCCTTCTCTGTGGTGGCCCCTACCCTCTGGAACCAGCTCCCCCTGGAGATTAGGATTGCCACCACCCTCCTTGCCTTTCGTAAACTCCTTAAAACCCACCTCTGCCGTCAGGCATGGGGGAACTGAGATATCTCCCCTTGCCTATGTAGTTTTATGTATGGTATGTTTGTGTGTATGCTTTTTAAATAATGGGTATTTAGACTTTTAATATTAGATTTGTTATTGTATATTGTTTTATTACTTCTGTGAGCCGTCCCGAGTCTGCGGAGAGGGGCAGCATACAAATAATAATAATAATAATAATAATAATAATAATAATAATAATGATGATGATGATGATGATGACGACGATGAGGATGATGATGATGATAATAATAATAATAATAATTCAGTTCCTGTGGATTTACCAACCATGTCTGCTGGAAGTTTGTTCCAAGCATCTACTCCTCTTTCAGTAAAATAATATCTTCTCACGTTGCTTCTGATCTTTCTCCCAACTAACCTCAGATTGTGCCCCGGAGCCACCACAGAAAAGGCCCTCCCAATTGGCATTGTCTGGCCGACAGGACCTGGAGTAAGTCGAACCTGTGGACGCTGGTCGGTTGCTGGGAGTTTCGTGGCAGAAGACCATCACTGGTCTAGACCAGGTCAGGAAATACAGAACAATATTTCTCCACTTTTCTACTAGTACAACAGAGTTAGGATCAGGGGCGGTATTCACTTGCCTTCTCTACCGGTTCGCAAATGGTGAGTGTAGGCGTCTCCTCCGTGCATGGGCAAAGCCTCGAAACTGTGACAGGTGCTTATGTCTGGGTGTGTGGGTGGGGCAGGTGATGGGCCGCTCACCTTAGCTCCTACCACCGCGCCATTGGAGGCTGCCATGGGCACGCGAGAGCCAGATTTTGGTGATTTTCACCGATATTTTTGCTTCCGCACATGCATAAAAGCAAAAATATCAACAAAAATCGCCAAAATCTCCCTCTCGCTTGCGTCTTTGCGCGAGATTTATTCATTCATTCATTCATTCATTCATTCATTCATTCATTCATTCATTCATTCATTCAATTTTTATGCCACCCTTCTCCTTAGACTCAGGGTGGCTTACAACATGTTACCAATAGCACTTTTTTAACAGAGCTAGGCTCTTGCCCCCACAATCCGGGTCCTCATTTTACCCACCTCGGAAGGATGGAAGGCTGAGTCAACCTTGAGCCGGTGATGAGATTTGAACCGCTGACCTTCAGATCTACAAGTCAGCTTCAGTGGCCTGCAGTACAGCACTCTACCTGCTGCGCCACCCCGGCATGCGCAGAAGCAAAAATATCACTGGAAATTGCCAAATTGCACATTGTTGTGCAAGATTTGACTTGCTGTGCACGGATTGGAGGCGCACAGCTGCGCATGCATCCTGGAATTTTCTACCAGAATCACGCACCTGGGTGCACCAGCTGCTGCCATCACTGGGTGGGGCCACCCGCCGTCAGCCCCACCGGTTTGCCCGATCCGTATATTACCGTCTCAATACCGCCACTGGTTAGGATGTTGAGCAATCAGGTGGATTCTTCAGTTTAGGTCTACCCAAATCAAAACCTTCCTTCTCTCCAGTAATGGGCAATCAAAATTTTTACTGCCACACTGTGGGTGTGGCTTATTTTGTGGGTGTGGCTTGATGGTCATGTGACTGGATAGGAGTGGATTGCCGGCCATGTGACCCGGTGGGAGTGGCTTGAATGATAGAAACATAGAAGATTGAAGGCAGAAAAAGACCTCATGATCCATCTAGTCTGCCCTTATACTATGTTTTGTAGTTTATCTTAGGATGGATCTATGTTTATCCCAGGCATGTTTAAATTCAGTTACTGTGGATTTACTGACCACGTCTGCTGGAAGTTTGTTCCAAGCATTTACTACTCTTTCAGTCAAATAATATTTTCTCATGTTGCTTTTGATCTTTCCCCCAACTAACTTCAGATTGTGTCCCCTTGTTCTTGTGTTCACTTTCCTATTAAAAACACTTCCCTCCTGAACCTTATTTAACCCTTTGACATATTTAAATGTTTCAATCATGTCCCCCCTTTTCCTTCTGTCCTCCAGACTATACAGATGGAGTTCATGAAGTCTTTCCTGATACGTTTTATGCTTAAGACCTCCCACCGTTTTTGTAGCCCGTCTTTGGACCCGTTCAATTTTCTCCATATCTTTTTGTAGGTGAGGTCTCCAGAACTGAACACAGTATTCCAAATGTGGTCTCACCAGCGCTCTATATAGCGGGATCACAATCACCCTCTTCCTGCTTGTTATACCTCCAGCTATGCAGCCAAGCATCCTACTTGCTTTTCTTACCGCCCGACCATACTGCTCACCCATTTTTATACTGTCAGATCATCATTATTTTTTTATTTATTTTTATTTATTCATTTGTCCAATACACAAATACATAGGAAGAAAAATAGACATGTGGTAATATATATAAGGGTAAAGTGAACTTAGAGGAGAGGATATATGAAAGAAAGAGAATATATATGATAAGTGAGAGAAAGGAAAGACAATTGGACAGGGGACGAAAGGCACACCAGTGCACTTATGTACGCCCCTTACTGGCCTCTTAGGAACCTGGAGGGGTCAATCGTGGAGAGTCTAAGGGAGAAAGGTTGGGGGTTAGGGGTTAGTTGTTGGGGGTTAGGGTCCTCGACTTACAACCTCACCAGTGCCGCTGTATGGGGTGACAATTTGCTTCGCGTTTCCCGCGCTTTCCTTCCTGGGTCGCCCTCCCGCCTCAGGGTGGGTAGGTAGGTAAACAGATGCCAATCAGCTGTTGAGAAAAGAGGGGGGAGGAAATGGGCCCCCTGCAACTCCTGCCGGTCCTGGTCTTCCTGCCGCTTTCCGAGGAGGAGGAAGAGGATGGGAGGGGGGCGGATAGTCAGCTGGAGCTGGGCACACAGCTTCATTTCCGCCGGTGGAACTGCGTTCCACCCCATACTGTCTGCTGCCCACCCCTGCTTCTCTCCCACCACCTCTCCCCCCCCGAGATCAAAAGACCTTCTTATCTCCCCGCTAGCAGGATCCGTAGCTCCGCAGCAACCCGACAAGCCAGGAATGCTGATTTGGCGCTGCCAGATCAAACATCCTGGGGCCACCTATTTGAAGAACCCGTTCCAAGGGCCGTCTGCTACCTCTCGGGGCCTCCGTCTGCCTCCTTCGGAAGCCAAAGAGCACATACACCGTGCCGGCCCAAGGCCATGAGAGACACAGCGCTTATCTCGAATTGCCGCGCACCGTGCCAAGGAAAACACCCGCACAAAAGCAGATTTTGGTCCTTTTCTAAAGGAAGCGGGCCCGCCTTTGGGTTTCACCATCTGTTGCGTCCCTGCCATTGAGTGTCTTGCTAGGCCGGTCTTAAGCGACATGTTAAGTCGCAGAGAGACATGTGTCGGCTATTCTTCGTCATTTCCCGCAGACAAGGGCTTTTTTGTTCTGTGACTCCAGCCTTGCCAATTCTCTACATTTGTTAGGAAACTGCCACTTTGCTTTGCAAAGTCGGAGCAGGCGGTCGGCCATCGCGCCCGTTCTGGGTTCCCAGGCATTTTTCTGTAATCGTTCCCCCCCCTTCCTTTTAAACAAAGACAAGCCTATTCATCTGACAACTTCAAGCTGAGCACCCTGAGCTGGTGCTTCTAAAAAGCATTGGATTACAAGGGTTGCCATGCACAGAGTGATTTTTTTATTTTTATTATTTATTATTTAGATTTGTATGCCGCCCCTCTCCGCAGACTCGGGGCGGCTCACAACAAAGTGAAACAATTTACAACAAATCTAAATTACAGTTTAAAAATATTTTTAAAAACCCCATTTTCTAAACAAACATACATACAGACATACCATTCATAAATTGTATGTGCCCGGGGGAGATGTCTCAGTTCCCCCATGCCTGACAACAAAGGTGGGTCTTAAGGAGCTTACAAAAGGCAAGGAGAGTAGGGGCAGTTCTAATCTCCGGGGGGAGTTGGTTCCAGAGGGTCGGGGCCGCCACAGAGAAGGCTCTTCCCCTGGGGCCCGCCAACCGACATTGTTTAGTTGACGGGACCCGGAGTAGGCCCACTCTGTGGGACCTAATCGGTCGCTGGGATTCGTGCGGCAGCAGGCGGTCTCGGAGATATTCTGGTCCAGTGCCATGAAGGGCTTTAAAGGTCATAACCAACACTTTGAATTGTGACCGGAAATTGATCGGCAGCCAATGCAGACTGCGGAGTGTTGGTGAAACATGGGCATACCTAGGGAAGCCCATGACTGCTCTCGCAGCTGCATTCTGCACGATCTGAAGTTTCCGAACACTTTTCAAAGGTAGCCCCATGTAGAGAGCGTTACAGTAGTCGAACCTCGAGGTGATGAGGGCATGAGTGACTGTGAGCAGTGAGTCCCGGTCCAGATAGGTCCGCAACTGGTGCACAGGGGAACAAAGGCAAACTTGCTTTTCCTACCGCCCGACCACACTGCTCACTCATTTTGAGACTGTCAGAAATCACTACCCCTAAATCCTTCTCTTCTGAAGTTTTTGCTAACACGGAACTGCCAATACAAGACTCAGATTGAGGATTCCTTTTCCCCAAGTGCATTGTTTTACATTTGGAAACATGTACCGGTACCAATTTTGTATTGTCCATTTTGTCGCATCCTTCCAACCCAAGACTATTACCACCTGAGTGCTTTCTATCGCTGCTTGTTTTATTTCTCTAAATTCTCCCATCTTATTGCTTTTAACTAATACTGCCATTTCCTTTATAATTGTCCATCGTATATTTAACATCCTATTAATATCCTCTTGCACTTTTCCCCAAAAGTTCTGCACTACTGGGCATTCCCAAAACATGTGCATAAACACTTCTTTATCTTGACACCCATGCCAGCAAGTATTTTTAACATTCTGCTGAAAATATGCAAGTTGAACAAGTGTGTGATATCACTTATGCAGTATTTTCCTTCTCATTTCCCCAACCCTTGTATTCTTAATTTTCCTTATATTCTCCACTATATTTTTCATCTCTTGCACATCTACTTGTAATTCACTCTGCCACCATTTAGTCAATCCTTGGGCCACATTCCCGTCTGGCTGCACTAACATCTTATATATATTACTTATATATAACCTAATCCTTTGCAGCTTCTTCTCTGGAAATTTTGAACTGCTAACAAGAGCTTACAAAACATTTGTCAGACCAATCCTAGAATACAGCTCGCCTGTATGGAACCCACATTGCATATCTGACATCAACACAATTGAGAGAGTCCAGAAATATTTCACAAGAAGAGTCCATCATTCCTCTTCTCACAACGAAATACCTTACTCCACCAGACTTGAAATTCTTGGTTTAGACAACTTACAACTCCGTCGTCTCCGTTCCGACTTAATTATAGTTCATAAAATCATATACCAAAATGTCCTACCTGTTAACGACTACTTCACCTTCAACCGCAACAACACACGAGCACGAAATCGATTTAAACTAAATGTCAACCGCTCCAAACTTGAGTGCAAAAAATATGACTTCAGCACCAGAGTAATCAACGCCTGGAATGCACTACCTGACTCTGTGGTTTCTACTCCTAACCCCAAAACCTTTAACCTTAGACTATCTACAATTGATCTCTCCTCCTTTCTAAGAGGTCTGTAAGGGGCGTGCATAAGTGCACCATTGTGCCTACCATCCTTGTCCTATTGTCTACTTTTTATCATTACTTATCTAAAGTTTTATTTTATTTTATTTAAAAAATAGTTTATTTATTAATAAAAGAAAGGGAGGGAAATATAAACAGGAGGAGAAAAACGGTAAGGGGGGGAGGATACAAAATTTTGGGGTTTGGGAGAATGATAGTACTGTACATAGTAATACATATAATACATAAAATTCTTTGTGTCAATAATATATTGCTCAAACTGTGTAAGTAAAAAGTATCCTGATTGTTGCCATTTATATCGTATATTATATTTATAATCCAAACATTTAATTTCCAATTTGTAATATGTATATATATATAATCGTTAGTAAAGGGTAATTTATAAAGGAGGAGAGTAAGAGGAAATTAGTTGAAAAGATTTGTAATTTGTTTGAATGAATGATATAATTAAGGAAGTTTAGAATTTAGAAGACATTGAGGGGGGTGAATCTGCGTATAGCGCAGACGTTTTTAGGTGATACGACATTATGTTAAAAAAAAGGTGATAAGGGGTGTATATGTATAGTATAATAAATATATTAGTGTGTGTGTGTGTGTGTGTGTGTGTGTATATATATATATATATATATATATATATATATATATATATATATATATAAAAGAAAAAAGAGTATAAAGTTTTATATGTACAAATGATCACCCTATAATTGTTTGACAAATAAATAAATAAAATAAAATAAATATTACTTGCTTGCGCCTTGGTACCCTCACTTTTTTCTCTTATTATTTTCTCTAACTCTATCTCCTCCCTAAATAGTGCTTCTTTATTCTCCCTTTCGTTCAGATATTTGCATATTGCATTTACTTGTAGCCAATGTCCCGGCCATCTAAAACCTAAAAGTTGTTTTTTTTTTGCAAACGGGAGCGAGTCGGTATCACTTTGCCTATTGTGCATCGGCTTAAAAGAGATTTTGCATAATAAATTCCAAACAATAATGTATTCTTAATTGGGGAAGTTTCAGGGGAGGGAAGATAATGAAGGAGATGGAAGCCATAATGAAATCCTCCATTCCGGTCTAATCCCCCCACTGTATTGCTAAGCCTGATTGTATATTCCCAAACACCTTTTTTTTCGTCATAGGAAGTAGAAATTCAGTTTTTATTTTATTTTATGTGAAACTCAGGTTGTGTACCAAACCTGACCTCTGCTTTCTGCTTCTCCCCGCAGAATAGCCACAAATGTACATCCACCTCTCTCTCTCTCTCCCTCTCTATCTTGCTATCTATCTATCTGTCTGTCTATCTATCTATCTATCTATCTATCTATCTATCTATCTATCTATCTATCTATCTATCTATCTATCTATCTATCTATCTATCTAGCTATCTAGCTATCTAGCTATCTAGCTATCTAGCTATCTAGCTATCTAGCTATCTAGCTATCTATCTAGCAATCTATCTAGCTATCATCTATCTACCAACATATTTATTCTGTCTCTGTCTCTGTCTCTGTCTCTGTCACTATCTCTGATCTATCTATCACCTACCTATCTATCTACTATCTATCTATCTATCTATCTATCTATCTATCTATCTATCTATCTATCTATCTAGCAATCTATCTAGCTATCATCTATCTATCTGCCAACATATTTATTCTCTCTCTGTCTCTGTCTCTGTCTCTCTCTCTGATCTATCTATCACCTACCTACCTACCTATCTATCTATCTTCTATCTATCTATCTATCTATCTATCTATCTATCTATCTATCTATCTATCTATCTATCAATCTATCTATCTATCAATCTATCTAGCAATCTATCTATCTACCGGTCGGACGTCTTCGTGACGTCAAAGCTCCGCCCATGGAATTCCCCATTGGGATTCCCCACCTCCCTTCTAGCCTCCAGATCGGCCGAAAATGCCGCCACCGATCGCAGCGGCCTCCGGAACCCGAACTTCCAGGTTCAGCGTTCGGGAGAACGCCGAGAAGCCCCCCGGCTGTTTCAGAAGGTGACAGCCAGGCGGCGGTGCTTCTTGGTGGCCTCCCGAAGCCGAAGCCGAACTTCCGGGTTTGGCGTTCAGGAGAACGCTGAGAAGCCTCCTGGCTGTTTCAGAAGGTGACAGCCAGGCGGCGGCGCTTCTCGGCGGCCTCCCGAACCCGAAAAGTTCAGGTTTGAGTTCGGGAGAACGCCGAGAAGCCCCCTGGCTGTTTTAAAAGGTGACAGTTGGGCGGCGGCGCCCAGCGGAGTTCCATTTTGCAATTTTTTTTCTGTTTTCACGGATTAGTCGCTTTTACATTGTTTCCTATGGGAAGCAATGTTTCATCTTACGAACCTACTTCCGAAACCAATTAGGTTCGTAAGACGAGGTATTACTGTACAAGTAAAGATTTGATGAAATTTGGCTCAAAAACAGTAAGAATAGAATAGAATGGAATGGAATGGACATGAATGGAACGGAACTGAATAGATATGAATAGATATGAGTGGAATGGAATGGAATGGAATTTTTTATTGGTTTGTAAGTGAAAAATAGTTCTTGAGAAGAGACAAAAAAATCTCGAACACCCGGCTCTTATCTAGAAAAGTTTGTTAAGTAGAGGCATTTGTAGGTAGAGGTACATCACTTAAAGACACCATTTTGTAGGTAGAGGTACATCACTTAAAGACACCATTTTGAAACACTGCTGCAGCAATTTACACACGCACTCCTGACAATTCAAATAATGTATATCTAAATTTTTGCATTTGTAACCTTACTGTAGGCTGAAATGTGGTGCAATACTTTCTGGGCGACCCTCGTATTAAAAAGAAAATTGAAGGGACTCAACTTGACAAAGCAAAGGTGTTTCGGAGCCTTTAATTAAACCAGGAATGGGCAGATTCCATCTCCCTCTGCATTTTTTATGAAACCCTTGACTGGACACACCAACGATCGATTTCTCACTGGCAAGCTTTATTCAGAGAAAGTGCATGTGGGAACATCCCAACCGTAAGAAAAGTTGTCACCTTTTATTGAACTCCTTTTAATGACTCAGGCGTTCCAACAAGCTTTTGATTTACTCCCATAAGAAAGAGAATCCATCTTGGACCACGCATCCCTCCTAATTGGTCCCATACCCTTCTTTGCAAACCAAGGACTAATTATCTTTAAAAATATATATATATTTTTTGCATATAAAAAAAATGGGGACAGTTCTTTATTCCCGTTGTCTCTTATCTCCCTGCAATGAAAACCTCCCCGCCGGTTGCTAATGAGTAATGGTTGGTTCAAAGCATCTCAGCTCATCATGTAAATTGCCATTTGGAATCACGCTAGACTAATTTTGCACTGGGTTTCCCAATTAGCACTTTCACGAAAGGGGCGGGCTGACCCCCGAGATCAGCAATGGCGAACCTTGCTTTGGTTTGCATGCCAAAAGGGGTGTGTGTGTGACAGTGTTCCCTCTAATTTTTTTTTTTGGTGTGGACGGAAAAGTATAGTGTCTGAGCGGCAGTCCCTTCGGGACTGGGCAGCACAGAAATAATAAACAAACAAACAAACAAACAAATAAAAAACCCACCCTGTTTTGCCTCAGAGAATTTCAAAATAAAATACTGTACTGTGTGTCTATAACAGTGAGCTCATAATAGGGCAACTCTATCAATATCAAGATGCCCCTTAAATAGTTGAGCTAGTTTCAAACTAGATTTTGATTTTCTTTCTCTCTTCCTTTCTCCCATTCTTTTTCTTTCTCTTTTCCTTCCTCTCTTTTTTCTATCTGTTTCTCTCTCTTCCTCTCTTCCTCTCTCTCTCCTTCCCTCTCACTCTTTCCCTCTCGGCTCCTGGGCAGGTTTGGAAAACTCTGAGTTGATGATGATTTTTAAGTGAGTGATTGCTCAGTGCTCAGCTTAGAGGGAACTATGGTGTGGGTGCTAACATGTGTGCCCCCACCCCTTCTATCCCCCAACTCATAGGCGCACCACGCATGCTTACTTTCTGAAGCGCGATATGTCAAAAAAATACCCAAACGGGCAAACCGAGTCTCTGGAGAGGGGCGGCATACAAATCTAATTAATAATAATAATAATAATAATAATAATAATAACAACAACAACAATCACAATCACAATCACAATCATAATAATAATAATAATAATAATAATAATAATAATAATAATAATTATTTCAATTCATTTCAATTCAATTCAATTCAATCCAATTCAATTTATTAGATTTGTATGCCGCCCCTCTCCGAAGACTCGGGGCGGCTCACAACAATAATAAAAACAGTATAACAATGGAACAAATATAATAATAAAATTATATAAAAAAACCCAACAATTTAAAAACCATACAGCACATACATACCAAACATAAAATATAAGAAAGCCTGGGGGAGATGTCTTAATCCCCCCATGCCTGGCGATATAGGTGGGTCTTGAGTAACTTGCGAAAGACAAGGATGGTGGGGATCGTTCTAATGTCCGGGGGGAGTTGATTCCAGAGGGCCGGGGCCGCCACAGAGAAGGCTCTTCCCCTGGGGCCCGCCAAACGACATTGTTTGGTCGACGGGACCTGGAGAAGGCCAACTCTGTGGGACCTTATCGGCCGCTGGGATTCGTGCGGTAGAAGGCGGTTACGGAGGTATTCTGGTCCAATGCCATGAAGGGCTTTAAAGGTAATACCAACACTTTGAAATGTGACCGGAAACACCCCGAAATACAACACAGCAAACAAGATCACTATGCTGGATTTCGTATTTCGTATTCCAAGCACCTAGGACTGCGTGATGTAGCGGCGAATTATGTTTGCCGATCCCAGCAAAGCGGCTTTTTGCAATTGACAGATGGAGATTTTGTCAATTCCGATGGTTTTCAAATGACCGCTGAGATCCTTTGGCACTGCGCCCAGCGTGCCAAGTACCACTGGGACCACTTTCACTGGCTTATGCCAGAGTCGTTGCAGCTCGATTTTTAGATCTTCGTATTTCACTAATTTCTCTAGCTGCTTCTCCTCAATTCTGCTGTCTCCTGGGATTGCGATGTCGATGATCCATACTTCCTTTTTCTCCACCATCAGGATGTCTGGTGTGTTATGCTTCAGAATTCGGTCAGTCGGAAGTCGGAAGTCCCACAGTAGTTTTGCTTGCTCATTTTCGACCACTTTTTCGGGCTTATGATCCCACTGGTTCTTTGCCACTGGTAAATGGTAGTTCCGGCCCAAGTTCCAGTGGATCATCTGTGCCACAGCATCGTATCTATGCTTGTAGTCAGTCTGTGCGATCTTTTTGCAGCAGCTGAGTATGTGATCGATTGTTTCATCTGTTTCTTTACAGAGTCTGCACTTTGGATCGTCTGTTGATTTTTCAATTCTGGCTTTGACCGCATTTGTTCTGTTCTTGTGCCCTCAATATTACGGTAAATGAATTTTCCCGCTTCCCCTCAAAGGCGTCTAATCCCTGGATCTGCAGGACGCACCCAACCCGTCAGCCGTCGTTTCTTCTAACTCGATTGGAAGTGGATCTTAAGAGCTCAAGCTGGCATAGGATCAACATCTCCTGCCTTGATAACAGATGCCCAGGGTTGGCGGTGACATTTATATTCCATTAAGCGGCAGGGAAGCAGCACCAAGACATCATTATGGCCCAGCGATGTTTATTCTCCTTTCTCGGGTTTTAACGCCTCGGATGCCTATTAAGAAAAAAATGAACCTTTCGCTTTGGGATTTTCCCCGGAGAGTTAATGACCACAATCTTAATGTTAAAACCGTAAGCCGAGCATATGAGAGCCTTTTAAAAAATTATTATTATTAAGGCTCCATAGCCACTAGGAGGAAAATAATTAATCTGTTTAGTTTAATGGAGAACGCAAACAAAGCTCACCTTTGAGGGAGCTTGCTGGGTGGGTCTAATTCTTGGTGGGGAGGGGGCCTCACATCAGCAAACATCTGTAAGGAAGTAGAATCAAAGGAGCTGGGAGCTAAGCCTGGGTGTTTTGAAAGTTCAAGAGCTGAGCGGGTTCCTTAAGTTAATTATTACTTCTGTTACCATAGCACCCGGGGGCCTCCACCTCAAAAGATATTATGCACGAACGAAGAGATTTGCTAACGCCATATTTTCTGAAGGCGTCTGGATTATTTCTTCTTAGAAAGATGGAACGCTGGCCAAGTCATGGAGCTGACTGGATCAACAATCCTTTCTGACAGTCTCAAAATGGGTGAGCAGTGTGGTCGGGCGGTAGGATGCTTGGCTGCATAGCTAGAGGTATCACAAGCAGGAAGAGGGAGATTGTGATCCCGCTGTATAGAGCGCTGGTGAGACCACATTTGGAAGACTGTGTTCAGTTCTGGAGACCTCGCCTACCAAAAGATATTGACAAAATTGAACGGGTCCAAAGACGGGCTACAAGAATGATGGAAGGTCTTAAGCATAAAACGTATCAGGAAAGACTATATGAACTCAATCTGTATAGTCTGGAGGACAGAAGGAAAAGGGGGGACATGATCGAAACATTTAAATATGTCAACTAACTCTCAGACGTAACTCACATAGAAACGTAGAAGATTGACAGCAGAAAAAGACCTCATGATCCATCGAGTCTGCCCTATTTTTTGTATTTAATCTTAGGATGGATATATAAACATATATCCATCCTAAGATAAAATACAAAAAATAGGGCAGACTCGATGGGGTTTATCCCAGGCATGTTTAAATTCAGTTACTGTGGATCTACCAACCACGTCTGCTGGAAGTTTGTTCCAAGCGTCTACTACTCTTTCAGTCAAATAATATATTCTCACGTTGCTTTTGATCTTTCCCCCAACTAACTTCAGATTGTGTCCCCATGTTCTTGGGTTCACTTTCCTATTAAAAACACTTCCCTCCTGGACCATATTTAACCCTTTAACATATTTAAATGTTTCGATCATGTCCCCCCTTTTCCTCCTGTCCTCACCTTACAGGGTTGTTGTTGGGGAGGAAATAGGAGGAGGGGTGTGTGGTAGGATGTGTTCTCATCGCCTTGGTTTGTAAAATTAATAAAGCTGGAATACCAATACATAAATATAATTTTTTTTAAAAAAGTAATAATTTATTAGATTTGTATGCCGCCCCTCTCCGAGGACTCGGGGCGGCTCACAACAGCAAAAAATACAATACAGTACCAATCTAATATTAAACTAAATTAAAACCCATATTACTAAAAATATATATATCCGTGCTACACAATCACACCATACTCAGATGCTACTAATGAGCAACACTGGTTGACCATCAATTTCACCTGCTGTTGTGCACATTCAACTTTGTACAGAGTATTCAATGGGAATATTCCATTCATTCAGATCTGGGAGGAGTTTATTTGAGTGTCCCCTTTATTTTTTTGAGCAGTGTGTATATCTATATATATGTGAGGGTCAGGTTGCACGCCCGGCTTGTGCTCTTCGCTCACGTGACTCTCCGGAATCTTTAGCTAGCCCGGCACGATCGCAACCCCCTCCTCATTCCCTCCCCCCCCCTGCCCCCTTCCTCCCCCCCCCCTTCCCTGGATCCGCCGTTTTGCACGCCGAGTCTGCCCGGGATGGGAATCGGAGCGCCTTTAAAGGGGTGGGGGTGTATTTATTTGGCTTTTAAAAGGAGGGGGGATTTTAGATAGATAGATAGATAGATAGATAGATAGATAGATAGATAGATAGATATAGATATATAGATACTGTAGACAGATAGATAGATAGATAGATAGATATAGATATATAGATACTGTAGACAGATAGATAGATAGATAGATAGATATACTGTATAGATATAGAGATACATAGTTAGTTAAATTAGATACAGTATATAGAAATACTGTAGATGGATAGAGATACATAGTTAGATAAATATAGATACATAGAGATACTGTAGATAGAGATAGATAGATTAGAGATAGATAGAAAGAGATAGATAGATATAGAGATACATAGTTAGATAAATATAGATATAATGTATAGAGATACTGTAGATAGATAGATAGATAGATAGATAGAGAGATATAGAGATACATACAGTTAGATAAATTAGATATATATAAATACTGTAGATGGATAGAGATAGATAGATAGATTAGAGATAGATAGAAATAGAGATAGATAGATAGATAGATAGATATAGAGATACATAGTTAGATAAATATAAATATATAGATACTATAGATAGATAGATAGATAGATAGATAGATAGAGATAGAGAGAAAGAGAGATAGAGATAGATAGATAGATGGATATTGGAAAGGCGCCCTCTGCCAAATCTATCTTGGACACGTTTTTGGACAAAATAAATAAGCAAACAAACAAACAAATAAATCCCTTCTCCAGTTGCCTTGGGCGCGAGATCATTCTCCCCCCCCGTCGACTGCCCAGCAAGTTGCCCCCCCCCCCAAAATCCCAAGCCTTGCAGATCCACGCCAGGGTCCGCATGCCGGCAGTTCCCGGGAATAGGGATTTTGCAGAAAGCCAATCCCCCCCCCATCCGCCCCCTACACTGCTCGCTTGGGCTTAAAAGGGGGGAAAGGGGCGCGTGGGGATTGGGGAGAGGAGAGCGAGCGGGCGAGGGAGGGAGGAAGGGGAGCGTACAACACCCCCTTCCCCCCCACCTCACTCTCATTCCCCCCACCCACCCCGTTTGCACAAAGCCCGGGAAAGCCGGGCGCGCGCGTGGGACGGAAAAAAAGAAAAGCTCGCCAATCTGCCTTTATTTTTAATTGGTTTGCACCCACCCGAGTTTCTCGCTTTTATTATTTTTCCCCCCTCTCCCCCCTTGAGCCGGATCGGATCTTGCAATTGGGGGAAGAGTTGAGGAGCGGGGCGTCTTTTGCAGATCGGATCCCCGCTGCAAAGTTTTCTCCCACTCCCCCGCCGAGTATCCAAGCTCCCCTCCATCGTGCGTCTTGCTTGGAGAGCTGGTTAAGGCGGTGGGGAGGCAGGTTGGAGGGGGGGGAATAGATCCCATCGCGCCCCCTTCCCCGATTTCTCCCTCCTTGGAGCGGTGCCCGAAGCTGCGGGCAGCCCGGAGAGAGAGAACGAGGCAGCCCCTCGCCCCGAGGGGGCGCGCCGGTGGGTAGATCCGCCGCAGCCTCGGTGGGTGGCCGGCGGGCGACGTCAAAACGCGGGATCCGGGAGGGAAGGGAGGGGATCGGGGTTGAGGGATCGCGAGCGGAGAAGGGGAGGGAGTGGTCGCTCCGCCTGGGGCGGGGGGGGGGAAACCCAGCAAGGCGGAGGAGGAGAACTTGCGCCGGGCGCCCGCTTGGAGAGGTACCCGCCGCGCGCCCTTGGCGCAAAGAAAGGAAGAGCGGAGAAGACCGGCCGCTGCTTGGCGCTCGCTCTTGGCTGCCCAGCCGGGACTTGTCCGCAGCCGGCAGCCCAGGAATCCTGCGGGGGATCCCCCCGAAAGGAGATCTACTCCCAGGTTACTCCTCGTTTGCTTTGGAGCCGGAAGGAGAGCGGGCGAAAGGAAGGCTCGCCTTGCGTCCCCCCCCCCCCCTTTCTCTGATGGTGCCCACCGCGCGTCTTTGCAACCGAGGCAAAACCCCCGCGGGCTTCAAGTCTCGCCTCGGCTATGGATTGCTTCTCGCCGGGCTTCTCTTCGCCCTCTTCTCACCCCGCCGGACCGAAGGTGAGTCGAAAACCACCGAGCCCATCGTCCCCTGACTTGGCTCGGGGATGGAGAAGCAGGGGAGGTTGGGAGAAACTTCGGGTCCTTAAGGGTAGTTTGCTTTAAGGCGAGGGGATCCCGTGGCTTGCTTATCTGTCTGTAGGAGTGCTGCACCTGGCGGGCTTTTCCGACCAGGTGGTTTTTCCCCCCCAGGTGTGGTGGAGCCGAAAGCAGGGGTTGCAAACCTTGGCAATTTTAAGGCTGGCGGACTGCAACTCCCAGAATTCCCCAGCCAGCTTTGCTGGTCCAGGGGTCTCCCAATCTTGGCAACTTTAAATGCTATAAATAATTTAAATCCATATTTCTGGCATATAAATCCAATCAATCAATCAATCAATCAATCAATCAACTTTAAGCCTGGTCCAGGGGTCTCCAGCTTTACTGGTCCAGGGGTCTCCAACCTTGGCAACTTTAAATTCTATAAATAATTTAAATCCATATTTCTGGCATATAAATCCAATCAATCAATCAATCAATCAATCAATCAACTTTAAGCCTGGTCCAGGGGTCTCCATCTTTACTGGTCCAAGGGTCTCCAACCTTGGCAACTTTAAATTCTATAAATAATTTAAATCCATATTTCTGGCATATAAATCCAATCAATCAATCAATCAACAAATAAACTTTAAGCCTGGTCCAGGGGTCTCCATCTTTACTGGTCCAGGGGTCTCCAAACTTGGCAACTTTAAGACTGGGGAGACTGCAACTCCCAGAATTCTCCTGCCTGCTTTGCTGGTCCAGGCACCTCCTATCTTGCCAGGGGCTTGCTGGGGAATTCTGGGAGTTGAAGTCCACCAGGTTTAAAGTTAAGATTGGAGACCCCTGGACCAAAGGATCTGGCACGCCCAGGTGAAAACTCTGTGCCACACTGGGTGGTGGGATAACAGGTAGGGAAGGTTGGGCTGACTCCGATCTCCCACCGTTTTGTCCCAAAGATGCTTTTTTCCAACTGGACTTTCTGTCGTTGTCGTCCCCTTTTTTGAAGACATTTCACTTCTCATCCCAGAAGCTTCTTCTGTTCTGCCTGGAAATTCTCTACAAACCATCCAGGTTGGAGCCAAAAAAGCTTTTCGGATGAGTAAGCGAAACATCTTTAAAAGAAAAATTGCAAGTTGTCTCTTGAAAAAGCATAAGCGCCAACCGTCTCTGTCTTACTGTCCTATTGTCCTCTTTTATCGTTACTTTTTACTTATGTTTATACGGACTACTACTATCCTATGCATGTTTGACAAATAAATAAAATAAAATAATAAAATAAAAAAAAATAAAAAAATAAAAAAATAAAATAAAATAAATAAATAAAATAAATAAATAAAATAAAATAAAATAAAATAAAATAAAATAACCAGTGGAACAGCCTGCCTCCAGAAGTTGTGAATGCCCCAATATAGGAAGTTTTAAAGTAGATGTTGGACAACCATCTGTCTGAAGTAGTGTAGGGTTTCCTGTCTAAGCAGGGGGTTGGACTAGAAGACCTCCAAGGTCCCTTCCAACTCTGTTGTTGTTATTGCTGCTATTATTATTATTATTAATAATAATTTATTCAATTTGTATGCCGCCCCTCTCCGAAGACTCGGGGCGGCTCACAACGTAACAATAATGCAATACATTACAAATCTAATAATAAAATTTAAAAGTCAATTAAAAAACATTAATAAACATAACCAGAACCATATCCAACATCTGGAGAGCATCAGGTAGGAAAAAGCTATCAAAACCCTTCAGGTTTTTTCTATCACTTTCATACAGTCTACAACAATTAATTTATGCTGACTCTCAACTAGGTTAGTGTCATATGAAGTCATAATGAAACTTATTTTTGCTGTAGCACATGTGAGCTTTATTATTATTATTGTTGTCGTTGTCCTCCTCCTCCTTATTATTATTACTATTATTACTATTATTACTATTATTACTATTATTACTATTACTATTACTATTACTACTATTATTATTATTATTATTATTATTATTATTATTATTATTATTAACTTTGGGACAACCATGACCTGGAGAACTGAAAAATCAGTCCTCTGGAAGTTGTGAATGCTCCAACACTGGAAGTTTTAAAGATGTTGGAGTAGTAGTGTAGGGTTTCCTGCCTAAGCAGGGGGTTGGACTAGAAGACCTCCAAGGTCCCTTCCCACTCTTGTTATTATTATTAAATCTCCAATAGGCTTCCACCTGGTTGGTTTTCAAACACAACCAGAGGAGAATATAAATTAAGATTTCCCTAGGCTTGAAACAAGAGTTGGCCCAATTACACTGCAACCTCCCTGGGGTTGGAGTAAGTTGCTCCAAATCCCCCTGCAGCCAAGGGTTTTTGGCGTCCTCTGTTCCTCATTGTTGGAAAATGCAAAGTTTATAATAAAACTAACAGTTTGCTGCTCTTTTTCTGACATTCCTAGTTTTTGGGGTTCTTTTTTGCCTGATGGGTAGATCCTGTTTATGCTGAAATTACAATACAGCCAATCCCTGTTCTTAGGTATTTTTGCTAATACCAAATCAGGCTTTCTAGTTGAATTTAAGGAGTCTCCTAAATGGGAAAAAAAACCCCATCCAAAACTCTGCTTCTAAACTAAGTCTTGTGTGAATCATCGACTTCCAGATGGTTTCCGCCAAAACCGACAGCTTGTCTTTAGACTACGATATTATTTCGGGGAAACGAGTATCAATCCGCCGATGGCTATTAATGATGATTGTTGTAGTGGAAAACAGGTAGAAAATATCGTACTGGGGGTCTTTATCCCAAATTTGCTGGCATGTCCCAAATCCTTTTGGAGGTTTCTCTTTCACAGTTATTTCTCTCTCAAATCCATCAAGTTTTCAGCATTTAATATCGGCATCGTTGAAACAATCCAAAAATTGTTTTCTGGGCTACCCGTTCCTTTCTTTCCAAATTAAAAATGTCAAGCACAGCGCTGGCTTGGTAATGAATTCAGTAACGACTCCTCAGGGACTGCCTGCCTTTTTTGAAATGGAGAGGTAATCCTCGACTTAACGGCCGTTCGTCGAAGGGTTGTGGAAAAGGGACAGTGGCGCTAACCAAAATTGTCCCTGCAGTCACGCAATCAATCAAAGTTGCACAGTTGCCACTCAGCATTGTGTTTACGAGACTTGGGGTGTGGGTGTGGTGGTGAAAATGCTGGGCTTGTCCGATGGAAGGTTGGCAGTTCGAGACCCGAGCGTCGTGCGACAGAGGGAGCTCCCATTCCTTGCTCCAGCTCCTGCCCGCCTATCAGTTTGAAAGCGTGTAACTGCGAGTAGGTAAATAGGTACCATTTCGGTGGGAACATCACAGCATTCAATGCATCTCATGATACGAACCCCTCGTCTCACGAACAACCCGAGATACGAACCCGGGGTTCCGAATTTTTTTGCCTCTTCTTACGAATTTTTTCCTTCTTACGAACCCGCCGCTGCCGCCGCTGAGAAGCCCCGCCACCCAGCTGTCACTTTTTGAAACAGCCGGGGGGCTTCTAGCGTCCTCCTGAACCCGAACGCCAAATCCGAACTTCCGGGTTTGGCGTTTGGGAGGCTGCCGAGAAGCCCCCTGGCTGTTTCAAAAGACGACAGCCGGGCGGCGGGGCTTCTCGGCGGCCTCCCGAACGCCGAACCCAGAAGTTCGGGTTTGGCGTTCGGGTTCAGGAGGACGCTGAGAAGCCCCCAAGCTGTTTCAAAAGGTGACAGCCGGGCGGCAGCGTTTTTTTTGCATTTTTTTTCCGTTGCACGGATGAATTGATTTTACAATGTTTCATCTTACGAACTTTTCGTCTTACGAACCTCCCCCGGGAACCAATTAGGTTCGTAAGACGAGGTATTACTGTATTTATGCTTACCACATGACCAGAGGCAGGCAGCCACTTACCTCGCTATCCTCGGCAGCTGGCGTGGTCGTGCACGCTCTCAATACCTGCACGTGACCCACGCGAGATTTTGCTTCTGCACATGCTCAGCAAACTAAAACCTGTGAGATTTTGGCTACTTTTGCCCATATTTTTGCTTCCCCGCATGTGCAGAAGCACAAATGGTGAAAAATCAATGAAATCTCATAAGCGAGTTTTTGTCTATTTTCATCGGTATTTTTGCTTCCGTGTTTGCGCAGAAGAAAAAAACTGCCGATTTTCGCTGGAAATCTGTCGGTTGTGCCGTTCCCAGGCCATTTCCGCTACTCGGATGGCATCCCCTCATTTAGGGGGAGGAGCCCATGACTGCACATGACCACTGAAATGTCTTTGGACAATACTGGCTCCCTCGGCTAAGAAACGGAGATGAGCAGCGCCCCCTAGAGTCAGGCATGACTGTAAATACCAGGAGCCGGGGTGGCGCAGCAGGTGGAGTGCTGTACTGCAGCTCACTAAAGCTGACTATAAATCTGTAGGTCAGCGGTTCAAATCTCATCACTGGCTCAAGGTTGACTCAACCTTCCATCCTTCCGAGGTGGGTAAAATGAGGACCCGGATTGTGGGGGCAATAGGCTGGCTCTGTTAAAAAGTGCTATTGCTAACATGTTGTAAGCCGCCCTGAGTCTAAGGAGAAGGGCGGCATAAAAATTTGAATGAATGAATGAATGAATGAAAAATGAATGAATGAATGAATGAATGAATGAATGAATGAATGAATGAAGGCAGGCAGGCAGGCAGGCAGGCAGGCAGGCAGGCAGGCAGGCAGGCAGGCTGGCTGGCAGGAAGGAAGGAAGGAAGGAAGGAAGGAAGGAAGGAAGGAAGGAAGAAACCGCTCCTCAAGGTCTGTACAGCTCCCACCTTATTGGCCTTTTGACTTTGCCTGGCAGTCAATGAATTCAACAACTATCATGGCCATATTGTTTGAATGTTTGTATACATATTGAGGGGTTAGGTATTATGGTTTTTCATTAATGATTTTATAGTTTAGTTTTTATATTTGACTTCTTTTCATGGTTTTTGTAATTTTTTACCATTGTAAGCCGCTCTGAGTGCTTTAGGATTGGGCTGTCGTAGAAGTCGAATTAATAAAATTAATAAAATTAATAATAAATATGCTGGTCTTTCCCAGGAGATTTCTGACAAACAGCGGGGGAACCTGGATTCGTTTTACGACCGTACGATTGTCACACAACAATGGTGGCTGTTAGTATACTGTATGTAAATATGTTGCGTATTGCAATACATAGGCTAACAATGTAAGTTTAAGACTGTACCTTTAAGAGTCATTTGCTGGTTGGCCATAAGGGGGAGCCAACGATGTTCCTCTTGGGGGAGTTTATACTAGAGAGATTTATATTTGCTGTGTGTATATTTTGCTGTGTGCGATAACCTGGTTTGTAAACCATTATTAGGATTATATGTGTATGATATTCGATGGCGGAACTACGATTGTGTTTTGTACTGATTCATTGACTAACTCAGTGTTTTTCAACCAGTGTGCCGTGGCACACCAGTGTGCCGCGAGACATGGTCAGGTGTGCCGCGAAGCTCAGAGAGAAAGAAAGCAAGAGAGAGAGAGAAAGAAAGCAAGAGAAAGAAAGAGCGAGTGATAAAGAAAGAGAACAAGAGAGAAAGAAAGCAAGAGAGAGAAAGAGAACAAGAGAAAGAAAGAGAGAGAGAGAAAGAAAGTAAGAGAGAGAGAGAAAGAGAGGGAGGGAAGGAGACAGAGAGAAAGACATAGAGGGACGTAGGGAGGGAGAGAGAAAGCAAAAAAGAGGAAGGAAGGAAGAGAAAGAAAGAGGGATGGAGAGAGAGAGAAAGAAAGAGGAAGGAAGGGAGAGAAAGAGGGAAGGAGAAAGAAATAGAGTGAAGGGGAGGAAGAGAGAGAGAATTTTTTTGTCCAAACTTTTTTTAGCCGCCCCCCCCCTCCCGCTCAATGTGCCCCAGGGTTTCGTAAATGTAAAAAATGTGCCGCGGCTCAAAAAAGGTTGAAAATCACTGGACTAACTAACCGGTTTTTCACAGTTACGACCTTCGCAGCCTCCCTATGACTGTGGGATCGAAATTCAAGCAATGGGGAAGTCAGATTCCCCACTCCCGTTTTTTTTCATTCCCCGCTTTACGACTTTTCTTCCCACACTTGTTAAGTGAATCGCTGCATTTATGAAATCAATACTACGGTTGTTAAGCGAATCTGGCTTCCTCATTGATTTTGCTTGTCGGAAGGTTGCAAAAGGGGGCCACTTGACCCCGGGATGCTGCGTCCGTCATAAGTGTGAGTTAGTTGTCAAGCATCCAGATGTCAATCACATGACCATGTGTGTGTTGGGTGTGTGTGTTTCTGCATCGGTTGTAAGTCTGAAAAACAACCGTAAGTTACTTTTTTCAGTGGTATGGTAACTTTGAACGGTCACTAAATGAACCGTTGTAAGCCAAGGACTACCAGCAAATAAATGTTGCGTAGATTAATCCTATTGCTGATAAATTTAAGGGCACCTTCCCCAGGTGTAGACCCTTGTCAAAAAATCACCACCAAAATCACTTTCCTATTCATTTCTATAATTTATCCCTTTCGCTGTTGAACATCAATACTGTGCTAGGTACTTTCCTGAAGTTGGAGGTGACACAATCCATGCAGAGGGGGGGGGGGGGGGGGGAGGTAGAGAGATGGAGGGAGGAGAGAGATAGAGAAAGACAGAGAGAGAAAAAGAGAGAGAAAAGGGAGGAGCGAGAAAAAGAGAGACAGTGAGAGAGAGAGAGAAAGAAAGAAAGAGATACACAGAGAGAAAGACACACACACAAAGAGAGACAGATAAAAAGAGGCAGAGAGGAGAGAGAGAGAAAGAAAGAGAGACACACAGAGAGAAAGACAGAGAGAGAAGAGACAGAAAGAGAGATGGAAAGAGAGCGAGAAAGACAGAGAAAGAAGAGACAGAAAGAGAGAGAAAGAGGGGGAGAAAGAGAGAGAAAGAGGGGAGGAGGAGAGAAAGAGTGTGTGAGAGAGAAAGAAAGAAAGAAAGAGAGAGAGAAAGAAAGAGATACGCAGAGAGAAAGACATACACACATGGAGAAAGAGAGAGAAGACAAAGATATAGAAAGAGACAGAGAAGAGAAAGAGAAAGAGACAGAGAGAAAGACAGAATGAGAAGAGACAAAGAAAGGAGAGAAAGTGAGTGAGAGAGACAGAGAGAGAGAAAAAGGGAGAAGTAGAGAGAAAAAGAAGAAAGAGTAAAAGAGAGAAGGATAGAAAGAGATACAGAGCAAGAAAGACACACACACACACACACAGAGATAGATAGAGAGGAGAGAGAGAAAGAATGAGACATAGAGAAAGACAGAGACATAGTGAGAGAAGAGACAGAGAGATAGAAAGAGACAGATAAGAGAAAGAGACAGAAAAACAGAGACAAAAAGAAAGAGAAAGAGGGGAGAAGGGAGAAAGAGTGAAAGAGAGGGAGGGAGGGAGAGAGAAAAAGAGGGGGGGCTTGATGAACTTGATCTATGAGGATTAATTCTTGGGAAACCTGCATAATTTATGGCAGAGCGCAATAAATCTTACAGATGATTTCTCTGTGCAGTGAACTTATTTCCCATCCTCACCTCGGATTACTTTCAGAGAGATGATTGATGGCTCCTTCAGAGGGGCTTGTCATTGAAGGGAGATCACCTGGAACATAGCATGGGACAATGCACAAAATCCCCCTTTTTTCCTGTTCTGCAACCAGTCGTATTCAAGTATGTGTGTGTGTGGTTCAGTTGTGTTGTGTTGGCCATCAAAGCACCGACAAAGGTGCCAACTTCAGATCGTGCAGAATGCAGCTGCGAGAGCCATCATGGACTTCCCAAGGTACGCCCATGTCACACCAACACTCCGCAGTCTGCATTGGTTGCCGATCAATTTCCGGTCACAATTCAAAGTGTTGGTTATGACCTATAAAGCCCTTCATGGCATCGGACCAGAATACCTCCGGGACCGCCTTCTGCCGCACGAATCCCAGCGACCAGTTAGGTCCCACAGAGTGGGCCTTCTCCGGGTCCCGTCGACTAAACAATGTCATTTGGCGGGACCCAGGAGAAGAGCCTTCTCTGGGGCTGCCCCGACCCTCTGGAACCAGCTCCCCCCGGAGATTAGAACTGCCCCCACCCTCCTTGCCTTTCATAAAGTTCTTAAGACCCACCTCTGCCGTCAGGCATGGGGGAACTGAGACATCTCCCCCAGGCCTATACAGTTTATACATGGTATGTTTGTGTGTATGCTTTCTTTTAATAATGGGTTTTTTAGTGTTTTTAAGTTATTAGATTTGTTCTTACATTGTTTTTGTTATTGTTGTGAGCCGCCCCAAGTCTACGGAGAGGGGTGGCATACAAATCTAATAATTAATTAATTAATTAATTAATTAATTAAGTAAGTAAGTAAGTAAGTAAGTAAGTAAGTAAGTTATGGTCCTGATGTTCCTCAAGGGGTGGCTTATACAAGATCCAGGACATTCCCACCTCTTAGGAAGCTGTTCTTTTTAGTGCTTGGAAAAACATTTTAGGTGGGGCTAGTAAAAAGATGAGGGTTCCTTTCTGCTGTTTTTTTCTTCCTTCCTTTCTCCTTAATGGAAATTATTTTTGGAGCAAAACACAGCTCTTCTTGGAGCGTGGAAATTGCATCAATAAATTTATATCTCCGTAATAAAAGTGGGATTTTTGGAAACCTAAGTGTTCTGACCCAGCTCCCCAAAGAGGATAAAACTCTCTGAAGTGAACTCGAAGATTCTTTTATCAGGAGCGCCAGCAGCCCTGGCAAAAAGTCTCGCCCTCTCTCGCCACAAGCTAATATGTCCGTCCGTCCGGAAGATGAATAATTGTCTGCCGCGTCTACTCATCTCCGCTCCGTGCCTTTTATCTTCAGAGGTAGGATGGGGCTTCACTACAGTGGTGGCTCTTCTATCCCAAGGATCAGCCTACAACAGTGATGGCGAACCTATGGCATAGGTGCCACAGGTGATATACATAGAGCCATATCTGCTGGCACGCAAGCTGTTGCCCTAGTTGCTCCTACCCTCAAAACGTCGCTACAGAGCACTGCACACCAAGACAGCTAGACACAAGAACAGTTTTTTTTCCGAACGCCATCACTCTACTAAACAAATAATTCCTTCAACACTGTCAGACTTTCTACTAAATCTGCACTTCTATTCTACTAGTTTTTCTCATCATTCCTATCACCCATTTCCTCCCATGTTGACTGAATGACTGTAACTTGTTGCTTATATCCTAAGATTTTTATTAATATTGCTTCTTCATTCCTTATTTGACCCCTATGACAATCATTAAGTGTTATACCACATGATTCTTGACAAATGTATATTTTATTTTATGTACACTGAGAGCATATGCACCAAGACAAATTCCTTGTGTGTCCAATCACACTTGGCCAATAAAATTCTATTCTATTCTATTCTATTCTATTCCATTCCATTCCATTCTATTC